>NW_026020256.1:0-217885 GCF_900185275.1 Solanum verrucosum
TGTGTGCCTGGAGGTAGAAAGAGGTAGGACAATGGGTCCATCAGAGTCTGCTATATCGATGTTTCCCCGATAGTTGTCATGTTGTTGTGGGCCTGGTGGACCATGCACTCTCACTGCATCTCCCAATTGATTTTCAACTAGACCCCGATTTTCCCCACCAACTACTCTTGGCTGTTGTAACTCAACTGCTTCATCTAGATTTCCTCCGATAGGAATAACTGGAAGTCCTTGATTGTTCATTCTTCATAAAGTTCTGTTCAACTCTGGATCGTACGGGGCAAGTGGTTCACCTTGGCTCCGTGTACTTGGCATAACTAGAGTCGGAACTTGAGAGAGACAAAAAGAAAGAACAAAAAGTAAAATTAGGAAATATTTGACTAACGTTCAATAATGTAGTTAAAAATAAATCTAAAAGCCAGATTCCCCGGCATCTGCGCCAAAATTTGATACGCTCAAATTACACCTCCTTACAGAATTATAAGCGATCGTTATCAAGTAAAGAACCCAACTTGTAGGTTGTGATCTATCCCATGAGGAAAATGGTTTAGACGTTACTTTAACCAACAATTATATTTAATAAGTCAAATTATTTCCAGAAACAGGTAAAAAAAGGGGGTTTGTACTTGTGTGAAACAATTAGTAAGAAATTAATAAGTAATCAATAATCAAACTCAACTTTGGTTGTTATCAAGATAGGAGAAAGAACTAGGGTATACGTGTTCCCCACAATCTCATAACGCAGTAATCTTAGTAATAGCAATCCTTTTCTAGTGTATTATATGCAAAGTGATAAGTTAGGTATCTCTAAATCTTTGGTCCGGCATCTAGAGAATTTGACCCCGCACCTTGGTCCGGCTACGTGTGGATAATTTACTAACCCTTACCTTTACCTCATATTAGACATGATAATCGATGTTTGGCTTAGTTATTACTTCGCACCAATCGACACTAGCCTATTAGATAGTATCACACTAAATCTATGTTGATAATTCTTTTCTTGTTAATTACCTCCTTGGTCCGGCAAGTAGTAACAAGATGAGTTCTAACGTTGGACATCGTTAAAAAGACTTCTAAACGAAAGAATTATCAATACATGCAACACACTATTCAAGAATTGCTTATTTAATATTCATACTTTGTGAATTGCTCATGGTTCCCACAACCATAGTTGTGGATTTAGTTACTCATATTAGCAAGAACACAATTCATAATTGTAGATGAAGAAATCATGAACTTACGTAAAGAGAATAATAAACCCAAAAATTTAACTTGAATTGCGAAGCCAAAATCTTCAAAACGAACTTGGGAAATCAATAATTGCTAGAGTTGCAAATTAATCTCCAAAGTTACAAAGTAAAACTAGAATAATAGTGTTTAACCCCAAAAAACGAGGTTTACATGTCCTATTTATAGAAAAGAAATCCTAAATAAGAAAGGAAATAAATTAGGGAAAGTTTTGTTCAGGTACGCGTCTTCAATCCACGAGACCGACTTGCGGACCGTTGATGGATCTACGGTCCGTAAGTCCCTTCCGTCAATCGGGACTTAGAAAATATTTCAGCTTCCAAAAATCAACTTCTCTGAAGCAAATGACGGACCAGCAGTACGGACCGTAGATCGACCTACGGTCCGTAAATCTCCTCCGTAGCTCCATACTTAGAATATTCAAATATCAGGTACTAGAACCCTCGAAGTATCACTCTACGGATCAACAATACGGTCCGTAGATCAATCTACGAACCGTCAATGGGCACCGTGGTTCCACACTAAGTCAGATTTCCCAGATTTGTCCTCAATACCATGCCTGCTGATCTACGGTCATAACCTACGGACCGTGAATGGACCTACGGTCCGTAGATCACCTCCATGGATGCCCTGTTTATGCATTTCCTTCAACTGTCTCTAAACTTCCGCGCCTGAACACCTTTTCTGCAAAGCATGATGAAAACACATAAAAACCAATATGAAAAGGCCCTAGACACACACAACTTGTAAGTGAAATGTATTATAAATACCGTAAACTCACGGTATATCAGGACCCTTGGTTTTGCTCGCACACCGCTATTCTTGCCGCTAGGGCATCAAAGGTAGTGCTCAAAGGTATCACAACATCAGTCAAGGCAATCCTGATCAAGTCTGGAACATAGGCCTCTAGGTTTGCAACTCGACGATTAGTAGAAAGAGCTAGTTGTCCCACCCAAAGTAGAGATGCCCGGATGAGTCAAAGTTGGGAATCAGCAGCAACAGTGGTGGGTTTTAGTGATCGTGCAGCAATAGAAGAACTTGGAGAATCAGCATGAGTAACAGTGGCACTGGATATATCTGAAGGTCCAAAGGTCAGAGTAGACAGACGTGTCTCTGCAGGTGATGATTATGTGTTTACTATCTTCATCGATTCTGCCTTTTTCTTTTCTGCCTTATCCTTAAGATACTAGTTTTCGATCCTATGGATATCAGCAGAGGTTGTGGGCATCACTTCTAAGTCGTTCCTGACATTCCAAGGCACCTAGGCTCGTTGGCACAATTCTGTGATCAAGACTGGAAATGGAAGTGAGGTTCGGCTCTGTCTTGCACGCATGAGTATCTCTGAAGCAATGATAGTACCCAAGTTTATCTGAGTCTCCTCTATGACATAACCCAGGCAGGCTGCCTTGGCAAGGCGAAGAATCGATACATTTTAGGATGGCATAATTGTGTTGCTCATAAAACCAAAACAGAACCTTGCGGCTATGTTTAGTTCTTTCTTTTCAACCGAAACTCCTCCCACCGCACACTTTGGAGTTTCATCTGCATTTAGTGGGGTTAACCACTCTTTCATCTCTTCCAGCTTTTTTGTTATAATTAGATACTGGCAGTGATCCCCAATATTTGTGGGCATGCCCAAGACTGCGTTGGTGTAACACCCCTCAAAATGAAGTAGCATAAACTAGAGCCTCACATGGGTTTTATGCATTAATACCTTGTTAAAATAATGAAGAATAGCCTTTTTAGTCAGTTTTATAGAGTTTGGAAAACACACGTCAAGGGATGACCAGGACGTTCGGAAACTAGTCTTTTACCTGTTGGTGTGTTATAGTATGTTGTTCATGTTTTTATGTGTTGTTTGGAGTCTAAAATCAGTGGAGGTGACCCTAGTGTCTTAATAAATGTTATTAGGGTCAAAACGTTCGAGTACGATGACCCAGGACCAACGTAAGGGTCCTCGAGGATGAACCAAACCTTGGCCAAACAAGCTGCAAAGGCAACTTGCAAAATGCTCATGGAGGGAGCATGTCCGCGTCGCAGACTAGCTCCACCAAGGGCCAAAAATTTGGTCCGCGTCGCGGACGTGTCACACACTCTACTGTCTCAAAATTTAATTTCCAGAAACTTGTGGGAACACCTCCGCGTCGCGGACCTATGCCCTGACGAAATCTGCTAAAATAAAACTGAAGTTTGACTTGTTTTAAAAGGTCCAACTAAGTGAGGGGTGATTTAGGCACTTTGGGGAATTATTATAATTGGTTATTCTACCTATTTTAGGATATTTTAAGTGGATAAAACCCCAAGACCTTGAATTAGACCTCATTATCTAAATTGAACCTTCCCTCTCAAATATACTCTCTCTAGAACTCCATGGAAGACATCTTTGAAGCTTCAAGCTAGGGGATGGGTTTTTATTGATTTCTCCTTCAAATTCCTAGGAAATTAATCATAAAGGTATGGGGATTTTATCTTTGATTCTCGTTTCAATCAAAGAGCCAAATCAAAGAGAATTAAATGTTTCTCAAAAAGACTAAAAACTCCCAATTTTAAGCTTGGGTTCTTGCATGAATGTATTTCAAATTATGATTTATGTTACTATTGATTGATTTTAAGGTCAAAAACTCCATGAACACTTGCATATCTTTAAACCCTAATATTTGGGTCTAAAGTGGGTTTATTGAATATGACCTAATAATGTGATATTAATTTGTAGATTGTTATGGGCTATTGATTTATGTATTGTTCTATATTGAATTATGAGGAATTGATAGTCAATTGTGTTACACTGGATGTTGGCCTTGAATGGGCAATTGTGACCTAAGGTTTATGATGATGATGAAGTTGTGAATAGATTATTGATTCTAGTATTATATATATATATATATATGTGTGTGTGTGTTGTAGTTTTTGGAATTGTAAGGTTTGATCCCTTTGAAAGTGGGGAGGTGTTTACTTTATAAGCATGTTGTGATCATGGCCTTGTAGGTAAAGTTGGATGGTTTTTGTTTTGAGTAATGTTGATTATGTGAAGGTAATGTGATATGATGTAAATTTATGTACGGTCTAAGAGCATGAAATGTGACCTTGTGTAGAGACTTTATGTGTTATGCTTGGTTGTTGTCTTCTTTGAATGACTTATAATGAAGGTGAGGTTAGGATAGACTATGTTTACCTACTCTCACATCTAGTGAAGGATGAATGAAAAGAATGGGAGTGAATGCTAATGAATGAAAGTTGGGTCTATTGTGAGGATAGTCTCCTAAAGTACTCATTTAAATGAATGGGGTTCCTAGATGAAAGTTTTTTTCATCTGTGAATCCAAGAGCTTCCTTAATGAATGAATGTTGGGTTAGGATGAGTACTTCTTCGTGAGTTGAGATGAGAGTATTTAGTAACAATCCTTATACCTAAATGAATGAATGAAATGAATGTCTAAACTCCATGGGGGAGTAATGTCTAGCACCGAGAGGATAAGAAGATGGGTGGATACTCCTTCGTTAGTTGAGATGTGAGTATTTAGTAGTAGCCCTTAAGATGGGTTCTCCTTCGTGAGTTGAGATGAGAGTACCTAGAAGCAATCCTTCTATCCCTTAACTATATGCCCACATAGGACTAACTAGTGGTCTCTAGCACACAAAGGCTAAAAGAATGACCCTACCTTAGGCAAGTAGGGATCCTTCATCCGGTAAGGGTATTACCGAGATTCCATGTCAAGCTCCATGGTCTATGTCGGTTAAGGCTCTTTCCCCACATTAATGAATGAATGAACTAGGGTCTCTTATGGGTGTACTACTTAGGATAGGTGGTGGAATGGGACATCATCTAGACATTGCAGAAGTAGACATTTAAGGGAGATCTTGGTGTGTCTTAGTAATGATAATGCATGAATGAGTCTCTTTGGGCTAATTAATGAAAGTGTTGGTCTTTGAGCATGCTAATGTGAAAGTGAGTCATAATGAATTGAATGTAAGTGCTTATGTTAAATTGAATGTATGTGATGATCTTATGTCATTAGTGAATGAAGTTGTCTAAATGCATTAAGTTGAATCAATGGTTTATGTTGAGATGTGAATGGAGCTTGTCTTGTGTAGACTTAAGGATCATTTGGGTGTGGTATGGATAGGTAGTATGGGCTGCTTCACTGTGTCTTACTTAGGTGAGTCTTGGGATGACATTTGATGAGTGCTCTAGTTTTATGAAGTGACTTGTTGGCTTATGTGCTTATATGTCTCATGTGACTAATTGGTGAGGGTTGAGGTATGCATGGTAAGTGCACTTTGTGTGACCTTAAGGTGGTGCCTTAGTGTGGGTAACGGTATGGGACGTTGCCCATACATTGCACAGAGGTATTGCTTAAGGGTTACTTAAGGTGGAGGTCCAACGCAAAAAGGTAAAGGTAAATGGGTTATGTATGTTTTATGAGGTATTGTGAAGCATATGACTTTGTATTGTTGGTTGTGACTTGTAAGGTGCCTATTATGTTGATGTTCATGAGATTTTATCAAAATGGCATGAAAGCATAACTTCCTCACAAATGTCCTTTTTAGCATATTTTGCATATCGTCATACTTAGTACGTGTGTTGTACTAACCCCTTTCTTCTATTTTACTACAAGTGTAGGTTGTGGTAACTAGGAGGAGATTGTGCTTTGGAATTGCTTTGATTGCTTCACTCTTCCAAGTCTTTGGTATGTCCTCAAGATTCAAGGACTATGTTTAGAAGTTTCTTAGTCATTGTAATAGACACTTAAGTTTCAATTCATTTGTAAAGGGCCGTGTCCCTCAGTACATTTTAAGTTCTTGTCTAAGATTGGCTAAAGAGACTTAGTAGTTCCACTTGCGTATTGGTGTTTTCAAATGTTGATTACTCTTGAAGTCTTATGGTTTAATTGAATAAAAGTTTTAAATTCTTAGTGATTTTTATGATCTATACGATGAATGAATGCTAACGCTTGTATAAGACCTCTGAGAGGTCGAATACACATGTAATGGCTAGGGGGTGCTCTCGGGTCGTTACAAACTTGGTATTAGAGCATAAGGTTTTAAAGATTTCTTTGATGTTCAATGTCTCGAAAGCTACGTCTAGTAGAGTCTTGTTCATCGGTGTGAGTTGCGACATATCTATGAGCGAGAGGCTATAGGACGATAGAAGTTTCACTTTCTTTCATTATTCTTGATGTCGTGCCTTAGAGTTTGGTCTACAAGTGTCCTTTTCCTAATCCGTCTCTTGTGTTTATAGGATATGAATACGAGGGCTAACCGGAGGAGAACGGAAAAGAAGATAGATGATGTGGGAGTTCCTCCCCAAGGAATGCAAGGTGGCCAAGCTCCTTTAGGTAGGCAAGAGAATGTGGTTCCGGTGTATCCCCCAGATATGACTAATGGGGAGATTAGTGAGGCTTTTCTCTCCCTGGCCCGTGCCATGACTACTCAAGCAAATAGAGATGTGGGGCATAGGGTGAATGTTATTGAGAGTACCGTGGCCTCAAGGTTAAGGTAGAAGAGGACCCACAAACTTTATTGATTAGGTGTTTAAGATTGTGGATGCAATGGGAGTGACTCCTAGGGACAAGGCGGAGTTGGCTTCCTACCAACTTAAGGATGTTGCTCAAGTGTGGTTTGAGAAATGGAGGGATGAGAGACCCATAGTGGCTGACCCAATAGATTGGGGAGTGTTTAAGACGGCCTTTCTTCATAGGTTTTTCCCCTTAGAATTGAGGGATCATAAGTTGGTTTAGTTCATGAACGTACGTCAAGGGAATATGCGTGTGAAGGAATACTCTCTCAAGTTTACCCAACTCTCTAAGTATGCTCTTACCTTGGTAGCAAATTCTAGGGCTAGAATGAATAAGTTTGTGATGGGGGTTTCCGGTTTGGTTGAAGAAGAGTGTCGTACGGACATGCTCCATCATGATATAGATATCTCTAGGCTTATGGTTTATGCTTAAGAACTTGATGAGACGAATCTTAGGAAGATGAATATAAATATGAAGAGGGCTAGGCCGGATGAACAAAACCAATCTAGGTCTAAGAAGAGGTTCTATAATCAAGATTCTTCAATGGTCAACAATGATAGAGTGCCTAACCCTAAACCTCAAAGAGGGAGTGGAGGTGGTTCTACTTTTGAAAGTCCTAGGTGTGCTACTTGTGGAAAGCAACATTTGGGCAAGTGTCTTGCCGGTATAGATGGATGTTTTGGATGTGGGAGTAAGGGTCATAGGATGAGATATTGCCCTACACATAAGGCAAAAGGAAAAGAGACCAATCAAGTTGCTCATGATGGCCCAGATCCAAATGCTCCTAAGAGGAACCATTTCTATATTCTTCAAGCTAAAAAAGATAAGGGAACAAATTAAGGTAAGTCAATTTTCCTTGTTGTTTGATGATAACCTTAGATGGGTTTACCCTAAGTGGGGGATGATGATTTTAGTAGTAAGGTTGTTGATATCCTTATGTTTTCCTTCTATTGTAATTCAAGCTTGAAACAAAGAGTTCTTAGTAGCATGTTGCATGTTGGAGTCTTATGTGAATTGAGTATCCATATTATCCTTATTATGTGCGTATTTTAGTTGAATTCTTGTTTAAATAAATAAATGAGTTTTCTTGATTATGTCCCTAATGATTTATATGCATTTATGAAGAATTGTTTAAATTGCTACATGAGATGCCTAGTTGAGCATGCCTTGATGTGATCTTGATGTTGCATGATTATGCTCTTGAGAGAAACTGTATGGTGAGCCTATAAATGTTGTAATGAGCATGATATGCTATGGAGAAGGAAGTTCCTCCAAAGAAATGAGAAATGGTAATGTTTTGTGCATATTAAGTGGTAGATGTTATTCCTACTTCCTTGAATTGCATGAAAGTCTTGTTGTAATGCTTTTATGTGGAGTTGATGTTTCCTCCTTGATGTGTGATGTAGTAATGATATTACATGCTTGTTGTGAGCTACTAGTTGGGTCATTGAGTTCTTGGAAGTATTTTAAGTTTCATTCGAGGACGAATGTTCCTAAGTGGGGGATATTGTAACACCCCTCTAAATTAAATAGGACAAAGTAGAGCCTCACATGGGTTTTATGAATTAATAACTTGTTAAAATAATAAAGAATATCCTTTTTAGTCAGTTTTAAACAGTTTGGAAGACAAACGTCAAGGGATGACTAGGACGTTCGAAAACTAGTCTTTTACGTGTTGGTGTGTTATAGTATGTTGTTCATGTTTTTATGTGTTTTTTGGAGTCGAAAATAAGTGAAGGTGACCCTAGTGTCTTAATAAATGTTTTTAGGGTAAAAACGTTCGAGTACGACACCTCGGGACCAACCTAAGGATCCCCGAGGATGACCCCAACCTTGGCCAAACAAGCTGCCAAGGCAACTTGCAAAATGCTCAGGGAGGAAGCATGTCCGCATCGCGGACTAGCTCCACCAAGGGAAAAAAGTTTGGTCCGCATCGCGAACGTGTCGAAGACTCTACTGTCTCAAAATTTTATTTCCAGAAACTTGTGGGAAAACCTCTCCGTCGCGGACCTGTGCCCTGACGAAATCTGCGAAAATAAAACTGAAGTTTGAATTGTTTTAAAAGGTCCAACTAAGTGAGGGGTGATTTGGGGACTTTGGGGAATTATTATAATTGGTTATTCTACCTATTTTAGGATATTTTAGGTGGATAAAACCCCAAGACCTAGAATTAGACCTCATTATCTAAATTGAACCTTCCCTCTCAAATAAACTCTCTCTAGAACTCCACGGAAAACATCTTTGAAGCTTCAAGTTAGGGGATGGTTTTTACTAATTTCTCCTTCAAATTCCTAGGAAATTAATCATAAAGGTATGGGATTTTATCTTTGTTTCTCTTTTCAATCAAAGAGCTAAATCAAAGAGATTTCAATGTTTTTCAAAAACACTATAAACCCCCAATTTCAATTCTAAGTTTTGGTTCTTGCATGAAAGTACTTCAAATGATGATTTATGTTACTATTGATGGTTTTAAGGTCAAAAACTCCATGAACCCTTGCATATCTTGAAACCCTAATATTTTGGTCTAAAGTGGGTCTATTGCATATGAGCTAATAATGTGATATTAATGTGTAGATTGTTATGGGCTATTTATTTTTGTATTGTTCTATATTGAATTATGAGGAATTGATGGTCAATTGTGTTACATTGGATGTTGGCCTTGAATGGGCAATTGTGACCTAAGATTTATGATGATGATGAAGTTGTGAATAGGTTATTGATTCTAGTATTATATATAAATATATATATATATATATATATATATATATATTTATGTTGAAGATGTTAAAATTGTAAGGTTTAATCCCTTAGAAAGTGGGGAGGTGTTTACTTTATAAGCATGTTATGATCATGGCCTTGTAGGCAAAGTTGGATGGTTGTTGTTTTGAGTAATGTTGATTATGGGAAGGTAATGTGATATGATGTAACTTTGTGTATGGCCTAAGAGCATGAAAGGTGACCTTCTGTACAGACTTTATGTTTTATGCTTGGTTGTTGTCTTCTTAGAATGACTTATAATGAAGGTGAGGTTATGATAGACGATGTTTACCTACTCTCACACCTAGTGAAGGATGAATGAAAAGAATGGGAGTTAATGCTACTGAATGAAAGTTGGGTCTATTGTGAGGATTGTCTCCTAAAGTACTCTTTTCAATGAAATGGGTTCCTTGATGAAAGGTTTTCTCATCTTTGAATCCAAGAGCTTCCTTAATGAATGAATGTTGGGTTAGGATAAGTGCTCATTTGTGAGTTGAGATGAGAGTACTTAGTATCAATCCTTATCCCTAAATGAATGAATGAAATGAATGTCCAAACTCTGTGGGGGAGTAATGTGTAGCACCGAGAGGAAATGAAGATGGGTGGATACTCATTCGTTAGTTGAGATGTGAGTATTTAGTAGCAACCCTTAAGATGGGTGCTCCTTTGTGAGTTGAGATTAGAGTACCTAGAAACAATCCTTTTATCCCTTCAATATGTGCCCACATAGGACTAGCTAGTGGTCTCTACCACGTAAAGGCTTAAAGAATGACCCTACCTTAGGCAAGTAGGGATCCCTTATCCGGTAAGGGTATTACCGAGAATCCATGTCAAGCTCCATCGTCTATGTCAGTTAAGGCTCTTCCCCCACATTAATGAATGAATGAACTAGGGTCTCTTAAGGGTGTACTACTTAGGATAGGTGGTGGAACAGGCCATGTCCCTTAGTACGTTTTAAGTTCTTGTCTAAGATTGACTAAAGAGACTTAGTAGTTTCGTTTGCGTATTGGTATTTTCAAATGCTGATGACTCTTGAACTCTTATGGTTTTATTGAATAAAAGTTTTAAATTCTTAGTGATTTTCATGATCTATGCGATGAATGAATGCTAAGGCTTGTATAAGACCTTCGAGAGGTCGAATACGCATGTAACGACTTGGGGGTGCTCTCGGGTCGTTATAGTTGATTTCCTCATTATCACATTTCACTCTCCTGCCTCTAACAACCACATCTCTAACTTCTCTGAAGGTTGCTGCTATTTACTTTTGCTGAGGTATTAGTGCACTATATGCACTGTAGAACTCTGTTACCCAGTTTGGAATATAAGGGCCACAGGGATTAGTGAATATTTGGAACTTGTGGTATCTCAGACACTTCATTATCTCTGGGTATCTATCTATAACCTCGTCAATGGATAGACGTTTTTCTTCTAGAATTGTCCTCAACCCTTTAGGCCGTTCTCGATTTGATTTCGGTTGAGGACCTTGTACGAAAGGTGCTAATACCAGTGTCAGAGTTGGAATTGGAGGTGCAGTAATTGTAGGCTGGGAAGTCCTGGCCCTGGGTGAATCATTCCGCCTCTTAATTCGCCGCTCAGCCCTGCTTGATAATTCAAAGGCCTTGTGTTTGCCTTTCCCTTTCTCGCAAGTTTTGGAAAGTTTAGCAACTTTGCTTCTGAATGTATCTACATCATTGCTCATTGTAATCCCTTTAGTTCTATCTTGGGGTGGCTTGCTTCTTCCTGGAACTTTAGATTTAGCCATTTCTGCAAAGAATTCGAAGAAGTCGGAACAACTAGATCGAGTTTTACAGAAACATACTTTCAGCAGGATTTGTCGAATAGCTTGGTGAGTCGCCAAAAGGTTACAGAACACTAATTATAAGATACATGTGGTTAAAATCTAAATGGGATGATTTCGCGAATTTCCGAAGGGTCAGGCAAGTTCGCCTTAGCGCTTAGAATAATCTAAAATTCATCAGAAAGGCACATCACACGACATTGGATAAAATTACTTGAAATGAGAGAATCCATACCAAAATTAAATGCAGGGTTTGGAGAGCCAACCTTTTAGGCAGATTAGATCAAGACTATGATGCTAAGCAGCAGGTTATTATAGATCCAAGCATTACTCAAACGGCTAAAATACTTACGATTTGCAAAAATTCAGAAAATACTAAGTAGGTGCAATTTTCGCGAGAATCAAGAGTAAGGGGTATGTAAAAAGGTTGAAAGTTAAGGCCCTTGGTTTTATAAATCCCATCCAGATCTAACCCATTCGGCGACATTATTTGGATTTGCTTAGTTACTCAGCGATCCGCTGAGTGTTCATCTACCTCACTGAGTTTTACAGGACCCTTAACCAAAGTGAGGATCCAAACATCGGTCTTTGTAGCGGTCGCCGATCTAATCTGCGTTTCACCAATTGGATTTGAGTAATTCATCTTGTACTTTTCAGAAACTTTTCATGGTCCATTCCTACAAAATCAAAACACCTTTATTTCAAAAATAACAAACTTAAAGTAGTTAAGGGTTTTGGGTTGCCTCCCAAACAGCTCGTTAGTTAATGTCGTCGCACGACGCAATTGAGCACCTAACTTTCACTTTTGGAGTTGGCCAAAACATCATTTGGTCACCCCTTGTCTTGTACATGACAGAGATCAGGCATTATGTGATCCAAGAGAGTTTCAATTTGTTGGATGGATCTAGAGTGAGAACTGCTCATCTTATTTAACGCTTCTACATTTTCTCTAATCTTCTCTAGCACTCTATCTTCTTGATTTAGCTTTCGAAGGATGGTTAATAACATATCTTCGATATGTTTATTTTCAATATCCATTGATCTGCCCTGCTCAATAGGTAGTTTGCATTTGCTTTTCTCTTTGGACATCACTTCCAGTTCCTCGACCTCTTGGGTCAAGTTGTACATCTGACCTAGAAAAATGATTAAATGCTGGTCCTTCTCAGTATCCTTGTTAGTTTAAGCCACAAGGTCAAGAAATTTGGTTGCGGTCTCATAGGAGTATTTATCGCGACCGCCTGGCATAAGTCGGTCGAGTAACTCTCTGTTTCCGGGACTAAGACCCCTATAGAAGCATTCCAGTAGAACTAAATCAGGGATTTCATGAGTTGGGCATTGTATCAATAATGTTTTAAATCTCATCCACGACTCATGAAAAGGTTCTCCTCCTAGATGAATGAAGTTTAGGATGTTATCTTTGAATCTCATCACTTCTACTAGGAGGTGCTCCATTGGTCCACTATCCCCATCATGTATACTCATTATCCTGTCTCAATACACAGACAAACTAGACAAAACTAAAAATTAGGTAAGTAGACTACGACTAAGAAGAAGAAAAATTCTACTAATCTTAAAATTCTCAAATAACGCCACTCCCTGGGAGCGGCGCCATTTTGATGCTTATCGTGACCAACGACACTAACCTACGGTATGAGTGTCTACGATCGTCGAGAGTATAGTAACCCAACTAAAAGTTAGGGCCGTGTTCCAAGGGAGTGGTTTGAGAATTGATAGAACAATAAAATTAAGCTCTAACTATTCGTAGCTAAAGACATTAACGAACAAAAACATGGTTAATTAAAGGGGGTGACACGAAAGTGTCAAATATCAGTTGGGTTTTTGTCACAAGTAGTAAAAATAGCAAAAATTAACAAGAAAATCAAGTTTAGATAAATCGTTGGGTACATGCTTTCAATAGGAAATTCGGAAGATAATAGTGACTAGGCTAAGCTTTAGATGAAAATAAGTTCCCTCTTGGGAAACTTACCCCGTTTCAAATGGGTTCCTCTCGGAGACCCATTTGCCGCATGAAGACCAGCCTACGCCTTACCCCACTCACTCTCTCGAGCTGTGTGTTAGGATCTGGGACTACGGCTCACCCTCTTGGGCTAAACCTCATGTCGACCCATTCCTTAGGCCATCAGTATTGTGGTCTTGGTTTCGTAACCTCCCTCTCGAGCAAGCCGAAAACACATAGGTGGTTTTGTATTTGTAACTACAAACTCATTAAATTAAATCCCAACCACTAGGTGAAGTCACCATTAAAATACATCTACCCAGTCAGCAAGCAAGACCCAATAGCAATATCAACACATATTTGCTAAATCACACCCCAAGAATGGGGTTTTTAGCCACATAACAAGAAATAACAAAATACACCTAAAATGATACTAAAACCAAATGGGTATAAGAAATTAAACCTTTATTTAAGAAAAAGAAAAAGAATGGAGAAGACCCACTTCCAACTTGCGGAAGATGAAATCCTTCTCTCTTCATGTCTCCCACAAAACCCTCTCCAAACTTGAGAGAAAATATCTAAAAACGTACTATTCTATTCTAAAATTAATAATAATGGTTCGAAACTTCTAAAATTAATAAAGAGTTTAGTATTGATAGCCATCAGAAATTAGTGCAGGCGGATAGTTCGGCGAGGTTAGTCGAGTCTGCCGAATGACTCGGTGACACGCCCTTCCTCTGTCTCATCACCGTTGAGTGCTTGCCTACAACATCTTCATGTTCTGGACCATTGGGCGGTATAGTACTGCTTCGCGGAACTATTAAGCAAAGCGTCGACTGCTCCTTTCATCACCTTTTTGATCCTTTTCCTTTAGGACTTCGCATACTGGAACAAAGGGCAGAGTCTGTCCTTTTGGCGAATCACCAAAGGTTCTTGGCAATGCTCATACTTCAGCTTCCTCATTCTTTTCAGCCTTTTTGTTCCTTTTTGTGCCTAAGTGTCCATGCTTCTACTAAAACTTCAAATACCTGAAACTTAAGAGTTTTCATCATATATTGAGAAAAAATATGCCGTCAAGGACACTATTTCTATCAAAATAAAGCCCTAAATGAGTCCTATTTGTTGACTCATCAATATACTGGGTACACATGGTTTCATACTCATACTACTCTTGATGCACTCGTTTGTGGTGCAGATTTCATTTTAAATTTGAGCGCATTTCTTGGAGCTGAAGTGTGAGTTTGGATTATCTTGAAGTTGTGGTGAGCTGCTTGAATTTTCTGCGGCCTACAATTATTTAGGTTGTGTTGGTATAGGGTATTCCTTATGTTTAGACTTGTTAAATATTAGAGACTTGTATTGACTTTAGAATGTTTTGTACTTATAACACTAAATCTTGCGGTGGTAATTTAGGTTTACACATTTCATACTTGTAAATAACTTAGTGTTTGGATATTATATTTTCGCTTATCTTTCTACTTTAATTATTGAATTGAATTGGTAAAAGTATTGGGTTGGCGTACCTATCAGTTGGGAACAGAGGTGTCATCACGACTTGTGATTTGGGGTTGTGACAATCTGATCTCCTAACAATGTACATCTAATAACTTTATCCTAAAATATATTTAAAAATAATTACCAAAATTCAAGTTGACATATCGATAAATTTTTCAAAAGTCATTATTATCCTAAAAGATATCAATAATTCTGAATAGGGTATGTCAATTAATAAGTCCACAAACAAATTTTACTATAAAAGCTGAATGCAATTTCTTTCATAGCCACCATCAAGAAAAATATATATATTTTTTTACACAGTTTATTTCATCTCAAGCAATGTTTCTACTTATTAACTTTATATTTACCTGACTGTTTGCATGAGTGGTTTTCATCAGATTATTTACTATTGTAAACTATTTATTATTTTGATTTTATTTTATGTGTAGCTAAAATAAATACTTTCATAAACAATAACAAGTTCAATAAGAAGAAAGTGGTGTTCATAATGGGAGCAACAGGAATGGGAAAAAATCGTCTCTCTGTTGACCTTGCCAGTCATTTTTGAGGAGAAATAATCAACTCAAACAAATGCAAGTATATAATGGACATGAAATTGTTACAAACAAGATCACACACACTGAGAGGCAGGGTGTACGACACTATTTGTTAGGTATATATATTTATTTCCATCAATATTTATATCAAATGACTACCTATATAATTTAATAGTTGTAATTGTAGATTCTAGTGGAAATATACTTTACTATTAAAAAAATATTTATTCTAATTCTGAGAAAGTTAATTTGATCACATTTTCTTAGGTGAAATTGAGCCAAATTCCGATTTCACAGCTCAAGATTTTTGTTTGCAAGGTATTGTCTACATAAAATTTTTTTCTAAGACTCAACCTGTTCCAATTATTGTTGGAGGGTCAAAATAGTATATTGAAAAACTCGTGGACGACCCTGTGTTTATGTTCAAATATAAGTATGATACTTACTTTATTTGGATTGATGTAGAGCAATCAGTCTTGAACCGTAGAATTGACTCGAGGGTTGATGAAATGGTCAATGCAGGTAATTTTTGTAATTGTTTTATAAATCAATAAAGATATAATAATGCATTTAGCTAAAAACTTTTCTTATATAATTTTCTTAATAATATTTTTTGTTATCAAATATATGTTCCACTAAATAAAATTCTTCTTAAATTTCTGTTGCATGCAGCGCAAGTGGATGGGTGCGGAAAATTTTCATTCCAGATGTAGATTGCACCAAAGGAATCCGACGGTCTATTGGTGTCCCCAAAATTGACAAATATTTAAGTGAAGAAACGAATATAGACGAAGATGATGAATCAAAGAAGATGATTCTTCAATCGTCAATTGTAAATATCAAGTTTAATACTCGTTTATTAATTTGTCACCAACTTCACAAGATTCAACGATTAATAAATGAGAAAATGTGGTTGGTGCATCATACTATTGCTACTGACGTTTTCAAAGGAGATAGAAAAGAAGTTGTTGATGAAGCATGGAGGAATACGTTTTTGCAACCATGCATGGATATTGTGAAAAGATTTCTAAAAAATGATGATCACAATATTATTATTGAGTGAACATAAACTATCATTATTTCTACCTGAGCTATTTTGTCTCTCCGGCACTTTCATTTTGGACCTACTTTGTACAGTTTGTTATTTATAGAGAAAATATTTATTTTAAGTTCCGATCCAAGCCCATGCCCCAAGTCCAAGTCCAAGTCTTCTATATTTAATATATATTAATATAAATACGTACTTACACAATTACATGAGATCATTCATAATGTCAAGGTCATAGTCTGAGAAAATAAATGACCATTAATGTTCGGGAAGATTCTACTCTAAAAGAATTTGAAAGAATAATATTCTTAACTCAAAATTTAAAATTTTTACATAAAAAAAGAAGAGAATAGTAAATTTACATTCTATCGGTAATGATCATTTAAGGAAATATATTTTACCTAATTCAATCACGGTGATGAAATCTTGATTCAATAAAATCTTTATTTATTATTACATGATGCACAAGTTAATATAAATAATCGTAATTGAAATATTTATCGATAATTGTTCCCTTCCTTCTAATGGAATTAGACTTAACGGATTTTTGATGGGTATTATTGTCTTTTTCATACGCCATGACTTAATTTCATTTTTGGTAATTAATTGGGGTCTAAATTGATAGGATTCAGTTTACGCTTTTCCAAAAAGAGCTAGGGTTTTGAGAGAAGAGAAAAGAGGAGAAGATGCAAGGATTCGTCGATTTCTTGGAGATTTTCGCATGGATTTCGTCAAGGGATGTTCCCTATGAAGTATGTGACTTCACACAGCGTTGGGTTAGTTCACCCATGAGCCAAACATGTTTATTTCAGTATGATTTTCATCCGAAAAGATTAAGACTTTGATGTTCTTGAGTAGTATTCTTGAATTGCTTTCGTTCTTGAATTTGGGATAAGATTGAGGAGTTCTTGAGAGTTTAAGGTCAATTTTAGAGTTGTGTTTTATTAGATTCTTGTGTACATATGCTGGGTCTCTGAATCTAAAGAGAATTGGAGAAAAGGAATCAAATTTAGGCGAATTGGGGCTGGAAAATTAAAAAGGAACAAGTCGGACAAATCAGGGTACCAGGTCCGCGACGCGGACCTTTTCCTCAGATTTGGAAAATATTCCCCACATCACGGAGCGGTCACAGACCATTCTGCTTCAAAATTTATTTTGCGACCAAATAATTAAATGCATCTCCGCGTCACGGACTTTCTTCTAGACAGTGATTTCTTGATCTTTTCTCATGTTTAACTATCTAAAAACCTCCTAAACATTATGAGATCTTTCCTATCACAAATCACAGTCCTTGAATCCATAATTCAATTCAAGGAAAGTTAAGAGTCAAGTCAAGAGAAGTTAAGAGTCATGTCAAGATAATTTAAGAGTCAAGTAAAGAGAAGTTAAGAGTCAAGTCAAGAGAAGTTTATAGAGTCTTCCAAAAGTCTTTTACAAATGTTTTAACTTTGTTTTAAGAGTTGAGTTTTGAGTTGAGTAAGAGTAAAGTTGAAGTTCATTTCTTCAAATTATATGGGGACTATGTATTCCCAAAGAGTTAAAATGTTTTCACATTTAAACAAGAAAGGAAACTAAGATTTTCAAAGAGCCTTTGAGCTAGTTTTCAGTAAAGAGAAAATGTTTTCACAATTAAACAAGAAAAGAAACTGAGATTTCCAAAAGATCCTTTGAGCTAGTTTTCAATACAAAGTAAATGCTTTCACAATAAAGCAAGAGAGGAAACTTTGATTTCCAAGATAGCCTTCGAGCAAAGTTTTTGAACAATTATCTCAAAATACAGAAAGAAGTACGTTTTTTAAACATAAGAGCTAGTATCATATTTTTGGGAGTAGTATTGAGCTTCGATATGGGGGAGAGTTCAGACAACTCACAGCCCCTATAAACCATGTAGCCACCATGGCTAGAAAAGGGTCCTACTTTTCAGATGATTCCTTAGTGCTTTTTAGCATAGACTAGTGGATGCACTTAGTAGTTTAGGTTCTATACTTATGGCAAGGTATAGGATAGCCCTAGCAGCGTCAGGCAAAATGTTTTATCATCACGATATCTCTTAAGTGATGGTTGTCGGTTAGAGAAACTCCTACAATAGTATTTTGTATTTTTATATACATTAGAAATATTTGTATTTTCATATACAAACAGATTTCATATTGTATCTTTGCATACATACAAAGTTATTATTGTATTTCTAAATACACAGAGTTGAAAACCATGTTTTAAAGCTTTTCTTTATACTGCATTTATTTATTGTGCTTTATATGAAATCAATTCAGTTCAGTTGAGACCCGATTTGTTTGTTCAGTTCCTTTCAAGCTTATGTCATGTTTTAGAATTCCTCTCGCATACTCATACAATCAATGTACTAATTCCATTCGGCCTGTATCTTATTATGATACATACACAAGTAACCATGATCAACATCCAGCGCATCATTGATCCAGTTGAGCACTTAGAGTCTGGTGGTGAGCCTCCTTACTTTTCAGAGTATCCATTTTATTGCCTTCAAGTATTTAGTTCACTAGGATGTTTAAGGTCTTGTACCGACATCCATCTCAGTTATTAGAGGCTTCATAAATAGACAGTCAGTTAGTTCATTTGTCTTTACTTTGTGATTGGCTTATGTTCAAATTTGAGTTGCCACTTTGGCTAAGTAAATGTTTATTTCTAAAACATTATGATTTTAGTTTGAGACAATTGAGTTATCTTGCATTTGAGTTCTTTTCTAAATCCTTAAAGTCTTTCGATGAGTAAGTAAGCCAGACATAAGGTTCGTTTGGGGCTAGCAATGGTTCTCGAGTGTCAGCCATGTCCGGGGTGTAGGCTCGGGGGGTGACAAACTTGGTATCAGAGCACAGAGTTCAAGAGTCCTAGGGAGTCTATGAAACCATGTTTGTAGAGTCCTAGTTTTCGGTGTGAAGCGCGCCACATCTATAATTAGGAGGCTGAAACATTTAGGAACTATCTCACTTCTTTCATATTCACTTTGTGCGTAAGAATTCATCTCTAAAAAGTTTTGTTCTAACTCATGCTTACGCATTACCGATTGTGACTTGGGCTATTTGTTAGAGTGCTTCCATAAGGAGTTTCTTTCCCCGTAAGCTAAGAGAAGCAAAGATATGGTTGTTGATATGAGGAGTTAGATGAGTTTGTTTGCTACTGGGCGGTCTCGTCTATCAAGAAAGGAAGGAAATGAAGCTATGCTAATAAGGGATATGGACATAACAAGGCTAGTGATCCATGTGCAACAAGTTGAGGAAGACAGGTTGAGGGATAGAAAAGAGTCAAAGAATATGAGGGCTATGACATCGGGGAATGAATTCGGGCAGCAAAAGAGTAATGTGAACCGGTCTTTTTTCCAACATAAGCAGAAAGGACCTGCTCCATCATCGGCTAGTGCACCTGCATAAGGAACAAATTTGAGTACAATAGTCAGAATTCTCAGAATTTCAGAGCTAGACCTGCGCATTGGTAAGGTACTATGGCACAAGGGTATACTAACATTTATGCATGTGCTAAGTGTGGTAAGAGCCACCCAAGGGTGTGTCGTGATGGCTCCACTGGTTTCTTTTAGTCTGGGTAGAACGGTCATTTTATGAGAGAGTGTCTTACGAACATACAAAGTAATGGTAATGGGGCAATAAAGCCCAATCTTCTTTAGTTGGTCCACCAGACAGAGCTACACCTAGAGGGGCTACTTGCGGTACTGGTGGAGGATCAAATCACCTATACGCTATCACCAGTGTCCAAGACCAAGAGGATTCACCAGATGTTGTCCTTGGTATGATACAAGTCTTTAACTCTAATGTTTATGCTTTACTAGACCCATGAGAGAATTTATCTTTTGTAACTCCACATGTTGCAATTCCTGAGCAACTTAGTGAACACTTTAGTGTTTCTACACCTATTGGTGAGTCTATTTTAGCAGAGAGATTCTATCGTGATTGTCCCCTTTTCGTCAATCACAAGATTACCATGGCTGATTTAATTGAGTTAGACATTGTAGATTTTGATGTCATTCTTGGTATGGATTGGCCTTAGTTGAATGTAGAACTCGAGTTGTCAAGTTTCAGTTTTAAAATGAGCCAGTCTTAGAATGGAAAAGCAGTTCAGTAGTGCCTAAGGGTCGTCTCATTTCGTACCTTAAGGAAATGAAGTTAGTTTCTAAGGGGTGTGTCTATCACTTAGTCCGAGATAATGACTCTAGTGTTGAGATACCTCCTATTCAGTCAATTTTAGTGGTAAGAGAGTTTCCCGAAGTCTATCCAGACGATCTTCCCAGAGTCCCTCCTGAGAGAGAGATAGACTTCGGTATAGACATTCTTCCAGATACTCAACCTATATCTATTTCTCCATATAGAATGGCTCCAGTAGAGTTAAGAGCAGTCGAAAGATCTCCTTGATAAGGGTTTCATTCGACCAAGTGTCTCACCTTAGGGCGCTCCGGTCTTATTTTTAAGAAAGAAGAATAGTTCCCTTAGGATGTGTATAGATTATCGCCAGTTAAATAAGGTTACCATCAAGAACAAATATCATCTCCTAAGGATTGATGATCTTCTCGATCAGCTTCAGGGTGCTACTTGTTTCTCTAAAATAGACCTCAGATCAGGCTACCATCAGTTAAGAGTAAGAGAATGTGATATTCCAAAGACAACTTTCAGGACTCATTATGGTCATTATGAGTTCCTGGTTATGTCCTTTGGTTTGACCAATGCACCTGGAACATTCATGGACCTTATGAATAGAGTATTCAAGCCTTATTTAGATATGTTTGTTATTTTCTTCATTGATGACATAATAATTTATTCGAGGAATGAAGAAGATCATGCTAGTCATATCATAATAGTTCTCCAAACTCTAAAGGATAGAGAGTTGTATGTCAAGTTCTCTAAGTGTGAGTTTTGGCTTAAGTTTGTGGCATTCTAAGGCCACATTGTGTCTGGATAGGGAATTGATGTTGATACTCAGAAAATTGAGGCAGTGTAGAATTAGCCTAGACCCACATCTCCAATTGATATTAGGATTTTCTTGGGTTTGGCTGGCTATTATAGAAGGTTCGTAGAGGGGTTCTCATCTATTTCATCCCGTTTGACCAAGTTAACTCAAAAGACAGTAAAGTTTCAATGGTTTGAAGCTTGTGAGAAAAGGTTTTAGGAATTGAAAAAAAGGTTAACTACTACCCCAGTATTGACCTTACCAGAAGGTACTCAAGGTTTTGTGGTGTATTGTGACGCATCTAGAGTTGGTTTGGGTTGTGTGTTGATGCAGAATGGCAAAGTTATAGCTTCTGCCTCCAAACAGTTGAAAGTTCATAAGAAGAATTACCCAACCCATGATTTAGAGTTGGCTACTTTAGTATTTTCTTTGAAAATATAGCACCATTATCTTTATGGTGTTCATGTGGATGTGTTCACCGATCACAAGTGTCTTCAGTATGTGTTTAGTCAGAAAGAGCTTAATCTCAGATAGATGAGGTGGTTAGAATTACTCAAGGATTATGACATGAGTATTCTTTATCACTCAAATAAGGCTAATGTTGTTGTTGATGCCTTGAGCAGGTAATCTACGGGTAGTACTGCCCATTTTGAGGAAGATAAGAAAGAGTTAGCAAAAAAGGTGCATAGACTTGCACGATTAGGAGTTTGACTAATGGATTCCACAAAAAGAGGAGTAGGGGTGATGAATGGGGTTGAATCATCATTAGTGTCAGAAGTGAAAGAAAAGAAAGACCAAGATCCTTTATTGCTTGAATTAAAGGCAAGTGTTCATAAGCAAAAAGTGATGGCTTTTCAACAAGGGGGAGATGATGTTTTGAGGTATTAAGGTAGATTGTGTGATTGATTTCAAGGGTAATTGGGATGATCACCTACCTCTTAGTGAGTTTGCCTACAACAATAGTTACCATTCTAGCATCCAAATGACTCCTTATGAAGCTCTTTATGGGAAAAGATACAGATCGCCTATTGGATGGTTTGAAGTTAGTGAAGCTGGGTTGATAAAACTAGATTTTGTTCATCAAAATACGAAGAAAGTGAAAGTTATTCAAGAGAGGTTGAAAACAGCGCAAAGTCGTCAGAAATCCTACACTGATGTCAGGAGAAGGGAGCTAAAGTTTGAAGTAGATTATTGGGTCTACTTGAAAGTTTAACCCATGAAGGGTGTTATGAGATTTGTTAAGAAGGGTAAACTTATCCCCCAATATATTAGTCCTGAGCAGATATCAAAAAGGGTTGGAAAGGTAGCTTATGAGCTAGAGCTACCACAAGAGTTAGCAGCGGTTAATCCGGTATTTTCACATTTCTATGTTGAAATAATGCATGGGAGATCCTTCACTTATCATACCTATCATGCCCCGAGCCTACACCCTGGACGTGGCTGGCACTCGAAATCAGAACCGGAAACATACACCAAACCAACAAGAAACTTCAACAACACAAGCACAACTTCAACAAACACAACCACAAACTTCAACAAACACAACCAATCTTTTCTCAGAATTAAAACGAGTTTGGCGTGTGGGGGAATGAACCAACCCAACACTATGATCTCACATAACTTAATAGGGATCATCCTCGACGAAATCCACGACGATCTCTACTAACCTTGCTTCTTCTTCTCCTCTTCTCTATCAAAGCCCTAACCCTCACTTTTTAAAAGGGAAAACTGATTAAAATCAGTCTAGACCCTTAATATAACTAAAAGAAATTGTTAGGAAAAAGACCAAAATACCCTTACAAATTCGGACTAAATTGCCCTGCCAATAGCCCAACTTCCAAAGGGCATAACTCACTCATACAAACTTGGCGGAGTTGGAAAGATCATTCCACGAGCTTTCCAAACATAACTGGAAATACAGCTAACTCATCCTGAGCTAGGAGTTATAACTGTCTGAAGTTGAACAAAAACTCTTTTTTTTCCATAGCTAAATTTCCAGATTTTTTTTCCTTTCAAAAAATAACTATTTCCAATTCTAAGCTTCTTCATAGCTATTTCAAATTGCTGGATGTTACAATATCTCCCCCTTGGGAACATTCATCCTCGAATGACATGACTCTTACTAGGCTAAGGGTGTAAATCAAACTCAAACACCCAACAAGCAACAATGCCCACAATCCACCTTGATACATCAAAACACCATCTCCCCCTTGTTCAAAAGCCATTATTGCTTATGAACATTTTGCCCGTAATTCCAGCAAGATAGGGTCTAGGACTTTCTCATCTTCTACTTCTGACACTAACGGTGACTCGACCCCGCTCGTTACTTTTGTTCCTCCTTCTGCAGAATCTATAAGTCTGACTCCCAGGTGTGCCAGTCTGTGCACATCTCTTGCTAATTCTCTCTGTTCTTCCTCAACATGGGCGGTGATACCCATAGACAACCTGCTTAAGGAATCAGCAACAACATTTGCCTTACCAGGGTGATAAAGAAAACTCAAGTCATCATCTTTGAGTACCTTAAGCACTCTCTCTGTTTAGATTAAGCTCATTCTAAGTGAACACACCCACATGAACATCATACAACAATCACGCCATATCTTCGAAGCGAAAACTACAATAGCCAACTCTAGCTCATCACATTACACTCCGATTTGCCTAAACTCGACTATTGATCTCAAATCCATTTTATATTCAGATACCTAGTATGTACTCAAGAACCAAATATCATGACTGGGCGGTAGTCAACTTCTCTTTCCATTTCTGAAAGTTTTCCTCACAAGCTTCAGACCGTTGAAACTTTACTGTTTTCTGAGTCAACCTGGTCAAATAAAACCCTTATCTAGTACTATATCCCTTTAACTGCTATTTTAACTCTTTCAACTCTGCTGGTGCCATTCTATATGGTGAAAAAGAGATAGGACGAGTATTTGGAATAATGTTTTACCAAAGTATATGTCTCTCTCAGGAGAGATTCCGGGTAGATCATCAGGAAAAACTTCTGGAAACTCTTACTATAAGAACTGACTGAAAAAGAGGTATCTCAACACTAGAGTCATTAACTCGAACTAACTGATGGATACAATCCTTCGAAACTAACTTTCTCGCCTTGAGGTACAAAATGAAACAACCCTTAGGCACTGCTGAACTACTACTCCACTTTATGACTGGCTCACTGGGTTGCTCAGGTATAACATCAAAGTTAAAAGCAACATAAGGAGTTACAAAAGACAAAGTAGCTCTAGGGTCTGGCAAAGCATAAACAACAAAGTCAAAGACTCGAATCATACCAATGACAACATCTGGTGAATCCTTTTGCTCTTTGCGACTATTGATTGCATATGGGCGGTTTGCTTCTCCGCCTGGAATAGAAGTAGCTCCTCTAGGTACCATCCTATCTGGGGGAGCAAGTGATGAAGTTTGGGCCCTATTGCTCAGATTTCCTCTACCTTGCCTGTTCTTAGGTTACTCCTTCATGAAGTGACCCTCTTGTCCACACTTAAAACAACCTGTCTAGCCATCACGACACTTACCTAGGTGGGTTCTACCACACCTAGCACATGCAGGAGTCTTACTACCCCTTGGTACCATATTGCCTTGAGGATATGCAAGTCTAGCCCTAAAACTATAGGAATTTCTATTGTACCCATCTTTGTTCTCAAGTGCAGGTGCACTAGCAGATGGTGGAGCAGGTCCCTTCTGTTTCTATGAGAGGGATGACTGATTGTCATCATTTTTTTGATGCCTGAACTCGTCCCCTACTATCTTAGCCCTCTTATCCTTAAACTCTTCTTTATCCTTGAACTTATCCTCCTCAACTTATTGTAAATGGATCATAAATCTTGCTAGGTCAATATCCCCTATCAACATAGCTGCCTTGTCTTCCTTGCTTGACTGATGAGACAACCCAACAACATATAAACTCATTCTACTCCTCATGTCCGCAACCATCTCTGGAGCATAGGGGGAAAGTTGTGTGAACCTCAGACTGTACTCATGAACACTCATAGACTCCGGGTTAAGGGTGAGAAACTCTTTTATCTTTGCCTCTCGCAACTCACGAGGAAAGAAACACCCCATGAGGGCACTCTCAAACACAACACAACTCACTACTGGTGCATCCTCAGCCCTATTCTTTTTCAATTGGTCAAACCAGATTCTAGCAACACCCTTCAATTGGTATGCAACTAGTTCCACTCTCTCTGACTCAGCAACATGCATCACATCAAATACCATTTTTAGCTCCTCAGTGAAGTTCTCCGGATTCTCACTAATACTTGAACCTGTGAAGCTTGGTGGGTTCATCCTTAAGAGTTCACAGATCCTTGAAGTATCAACCACTTCGTGTCGATTGTCTCTCTGCCTAACATGAAAGGTCGCAACTTGACTTAACATCCGGATAGCTTCACGAAAAATCAGCATATTTGATCTCTTCTTGGGTTTGCACTTCTAGGGTATTCGGTAACTTTTGTTCCTCAACACTCTTCATGGTTGGACGAACTCTAACTGCTCTTCATGGAGGCATAATCCTCTGAAAACACGCGCAAACATGAATTAGAAAGAAACTTTTTAGAGATAAACTCTAACGCACGAAATGAATGTGAAAGAAGTGAGATAGTTCCTAAATGTTGCAGCTTCGTAATTATAGATGTGGCGCGCTTCACACCGATAACTAGGACTCTACAGACACGGCTTCATAGACCTCGTAGGACTCTGGAACTCTGTGCTCTGATACGAAGTTTGTCACGGCCCGAGCCTACACCCTAGACGTGGCCGACACTCGAAATCACAACCGGAAACAAACACCAAACCAATAAGAAACTTCAACAACACAAGCACTACTTCTACAAACACAACCACAAACTTCAACAAACACAACCAATCTTTTCTCGGAATTAAAACGAGTTTGGCGTGTGGGGGAATGAATCAACCAAACACTATGATCTCACATAACTTAATAGGGATCACCCCCGACGAAATCCACGATGATCTCTACGAAACTTGCTTCTTCTTCTCCTTCTCCTTTTCTTCTCCTCTTCTTCTCCTCTTCTCTCTCAAAGCCCTAACCCTCACTTTTTAAAAGGGAAAACTGATTCAAAATCAGTTTAGACCCTTAATATAACTAAAAGAAATGGTTAGGGAAAAGACCAAAATACCCTTACAAATTTGGACAAAACTGCCCTGCCAACAACCCAACTTCCAAAGGGCAAAACTTACTCATACAAACTCGGAATCGCGCAAAATTGGCGGCGTTGGAAAGATCATTCCATGAGCTTTCCAAACATAACTGTAAATACACATAACTCATCCTGAGCTAGGATTTATGACTGTCTGAAGTTGACCAAAAAATCATTTTTTTCCATACTTAGAAAATAACTATTTCCAAATCTAAGCTTCTTCATAGCTATTTCAAATTGCCGGATGTTACGATATCAACAGAAGATATTGGTATCAAGGATAGCTTATCTTATGAGGAGATTCTGGTTAAGTATCTAGATCGTCAAGTTCGCAAGTTGAGGACTTAGGAAGCAACCTCAGTCAAAGTTCTTTGGATGAACCAGTTTGTTGAGGAAGCTACTTGGGAAGCTGAGGAGGATATGAAAAAGAGATATCCATGTCTCATTGAAACCGTAGAAATGCCAGACCAAGGTACTAATTATCTTCTTAGTACTCTTTAATTTATAAGTTAGCATATTGTAATTGCATTGCTTGTTGGGTGTTTGAGCTGAATTGTACATGTTACACCTTATCCTATTAAGAGTAATCTCATTCGAGGGCTAATGTTCCCAAGGGGGAGATATTGTAACACCCCGTAACTAGAAAGAAGTTAAAAATTGGAAATAGTCATTTTTGGAAAGAATGAAAAATCTAGAAATTTGTTAAGTTATGTTAAGTTTGAGTTTTTTGTCAACTTCAAACGATCATAACTCCTATTTCAGAATGATTTAGGCGCGTTTCCAGATATTTTACGAAAAATCTTGGAATAATCTTTCCAAAGCCGCCGAGTTTGCACGATTCCGAGTTCGTATGAGTGAGATATGCCCATTTGAAGTTGGGCTGTCCAAATAAGAAAAGTCTAACCCGGATTTTTGAAGGGCATTATGGTCCTTTCAATACCCCATGACTTAATTTCATTTTTGGTAATTAATTAGGGTCTAAACTGATAGGATTCAGTTTACCCTTTTCCAAAAAGATCTTGGGTTTTGAGAGAAGACAAAAGAAGAGGAGGAAAGAGGAGAAGAAAGAGGGATTCGTCGATTTCTTGGAGATTTTCGCATGGATTTCGTCAAGGAGTGATCCTTTCAAGCTATGTCAGTTCACACAACGTTGGTTTCTTTCACCCACATGCCAAACATGTTTATTTCAGTATGATTTTCATCATAAAAGATTGAGACTTAGATGTTCTTGAGTTGTATTTTTGAATTGCTTTCGTTCTTGAATTTTGGATGAGATTGAGGAGTTCCTAAGAGTTTAAGGTCGATTTTAGAGTTGTGTTTGATTAGATTCTTGTGTACATATGCTGGGTTTCTGAATCTAAATAGAATTGGAGAAAAAAAATCAAATTTAGGCGAATTGGGGATGAAAAATGAAGAAGGAATAAGTCGGGCAAATCTGGGTACCAGGTCCGCGACGCGTACCTGTTCCTCATATTTGGAAAATCTTTCTCGCATCGAGGAGCAGTCATGGACCGTTCTGCCTCAACATTTATTTAGCGATCAAATAATTAAATGCATCTCCGCATCGTGGACTTTCTTCCAGACAGTGATTTCTTGATCTTTTCTCATGTTTAACTATCTAAAACCACTCCAAAACATCGTGAGATCTTTCCTATCAAAAATCAGAACCTTGAATCCATAATTCAAATCAAAGAAAGTTAAGAGTCAAGTCAATAGAAGTTAAGAGTCAAGTCAAGAGAAGTTCAGAGCCAATTCAAGAAAAATGCATAGAGTCTTCCAAAAGTCTTTTACAAATGTTTTAACTTTCTTTTAAGACTTGAGTTTTGAGTTGAGTAAAGAGTTAAGTTGAAGTTCATTTCTTCAAAGTATATGGGGACTACATATTCCCAAAGAGTTAAAATGTTTTCACATTTAAACAAGAAAGGAAACTGAGATTTCCAAAGAGCCTTTGAGCTAGTTTTCAGTAAACAGAAAATGTTTACACATTTAAGCAAGTAAGGAAATTGAGATTTCCAAAAGAGCCTTTGAGCTAGTTTTCAGTATAGAGTCACTGCTTTCACAATAAAGGAACAGAGGAAATTTGATTTTAAAGATAGCCTTTGAGCTATGTTTTTGAGCAATTATCTCAAATCACAGAAGGAAGTATGTTTTTTTTAAACATAAGAGCTAGTATCATATTTTTTGGAGTAGTATTGAGCACCGATATGGGGGGAATTTAGACAACTCATAGCCCCCATAAACCATGTAGCCATCATGGGTAGAAAAGGATCATACTTTTTAGATGATTCCTTAGTGCTTTTTAGCATAGACTAGAGGATCCACTTAAAAGTTCAGGTTCTATACTCATGGTAAGGTATAAGACGGCTTGGTAGCATGAGGCAAAATGTTGTATCATCATGATAGCTCTTATGTGATGGTTGTTGGTTAGAGAAGCTCCCACTGTAGTATTTTATATTTTTATATGCATCCGAAATATTTGTATTTTCATACATAAACAGAGTTCATATTGTATCTTTGAACACATACAACGTTATTATTGTATTTCTAAATAGAGAGAGTTGAAAACCATGTTTTAAAGCTTTTCTTTATACTTTATTTATTTACACTACTTTATATTGAAATCAGTTCAGTTCAGTTGAGACTTCTTCAGTTCCTTTCAAGCATATGTCTTGTTTTTGAATTCCCTTCACATACTCGTATATTCATTGTACTGATTCCATTTGGCCTGCATCTAATTATACTGCAGACACAGGTAACCATGATCAGCATCCAGCGCATCATTGATCCAGTTGAGCACTCAGAGTCTTGTGGTGAGCCTCTTTGCTTTCCGGAGGATGCCTTTTATTGCTTTCCAGTATTTAGTTCACTAGGATGTTGTGGGTCTTGTCCCGACATCCATCTCAGTTATTAGAGGCTTCATAGATAGACAGTAAGTTAATTCATTTGTCTTTACTTTGTTGTTCGCTTATGTTCAGATTTTACTTGCCATTTTAGCTAAGTAAATGTATATTTCTAAAACATTATGAGTTTAGTTTGAGAGAGTTGATTTATCTTGTTTTTGAGTTCTTTCTTAATGCTTAAAGTCTTCCGTTGAGTAAGTAAGCCAGGCCAAGGATTCGCTTGGGGCCAGCAATGGTTCTCGAGTGTCAGCCATGTCCGGGGTGTAGGCTCGGGGCGTGACAATATATATATATCTTTAATATGGTATACCAATTAATAAATTCGAAATCACATTCTTACTATAAAAGCCTAGTTGTATGTGATCTCCTAACAATGTACATCTAATAACTTTAGGCCTAAAATATATTTAATAATAATTACCAAAATTCAAGTTGACATATCTATAAATTTTTCAAAAGTCATTCTTATCCTAAAAGATATCAATAATTTTAAATATGTTATGTCAATTAATAAGTCCACAAATAGATTTTACTATAAAAGTTGAATGCAATTTCTTTCATAACCACAATCAAGAAAAATATATCTTTTTTTACATAGTATATTCCATCTCAAGCATGGTTTCTACTTATTAACTTTATATTTACAAGATTTTTCAATGTCTGACTGTATGTAGGAGTAGTTTTCAGGAGAATATTTACTATTGTAAACAAATTATTATATTGATTTTATTTTATGTGTAGCTAAAATGAATACTTTCATTAACAATAACAAGTTCAACAAAAAGAAAGTGGTGTTCATAATGGGAGCAACAGGAATGGGAAAATCTCGTCTTTCTGTTGACCTTGCCACCCATTTTCGAGCAGAAATAATCAACTCGGACAAAATGCAAGTATATAAGGGACTTGAAATGGCTAAAAAAAGATCACACACACTGAGAAACAAGTTGTACGGGACTATTTGTTAGGTATATAAATTTATTTCTAACAATATATTTATCAAATGACTTCCTAGAAAATTGAATAGTAGTAATTGTAGATTCTAGTGGAAATATACTTTACTATTAAAAAATTATTTATTCCAATTCTGAGAAAGTTAATTTGATCACATTTTCTAAGGTGAAAATTAGCCAGATTCCGACTTCACAAATTTTTGTTTGCAAGCTATTGCCTACATAGAAAATATTTTGAAGACTCAATGTGTTCCAATTATGGTTGGAGGGCCAAATTCGCATATTGAAAAACTTGTGGAAGACCCTGTTTTCATGTTCAAATATAAGTATGATACTTGCGTTATTTGGATTGATGTAGAGCAATCAGTCTTGAACCGTAGAGTTGATATGAGGGTTGATGACCTATTAGTCAATTCTCAACTACACACTTATACCTTATGGGGTCCTATTACCCCCCGAATTTTTTATTTTCGATATTTTATGACCCTTAAATGATGACTTGTCCAAGAAGGTGAATACACCTCTTGTAGGCGCGTAAGGGTTCAACAAAAAGACATAAAATAACTAAAATTGAACTAAATAATCCGTGTGGCAGTATCTCATTGGATATATAAGTAATTCATTTTTTTTATTCTTTCCCTTTTTTAATATCACAAAATTGTTATACCCATTTCATGATTTCTTCAAGTTTTTTTCAAAGTCTTCCAATCGTGGTCTTCTAAATTTCGTCTCTAGGAGCTCCAAATCAGTTTATAGCTACTGATTTATGCTTAGTTAATCATACATCAACCATTTTTAGTAACAACAATCACCTAACTCATAAGAAACTTTCATATATGAAGCTTAAAAATGGAGTTCAAGGTTTTTCTTAAACCCCTCATAATTTCAATAAAAATAAATAAATAAAAAGAAGTCAAACCACAATGAACCAACAATGGTGAATTTAAAATTTCACTTTCTAATTTCATTGTTACCAAATTTATTTTTCAGTCCCACATTTATGAATACTTATTTGTGGAATTTTGTTTTTTGGTTGGATTTCAAATTGAAAGTTTATGTAGACTAGCTATGGAGTTGTTCTTCTTATTTAATTTGGTGTAGAGAATTTTTCATCATTTTCTCTTATTATTCTCTAAAGAAATCGTTCTTATTTTGGAAAAACAATGTCTATGTGAAAGCACTTTTTGTAAATTTCAATTTCTAAGTTTGATAAAAATGGAATTTTTACATAATTTTACAGGGGATTTTTAAATTATTATTTTGTTAAGGCTTATAATTTACAACAAAAAAAGAAAAAGAATTAAAAAAAAAATGTACAGTGATTCATCGCGTGTGCTGCACAGCTTTGACATAAAACTGGTTATGCCTTTTTAGGGAGGTGATTATTCCATATTTAAATAGTTCGGGGGAGGGGGGGGGGGGGTAATAGGACCCGCATATAGAATAAGTGTGTAGTTGAGAATTGGCTAATAGGTTGAGGAGACTTTTGACTATTTTCTCTTTGGATTGATGTAGAGCAATCAGTTTTGAACCGTAGAGTGAACATGAGGGTTGATGAAATGGTCAGTGCAGGTAATTTTTTTAATTGTTTTATATATCAATCAAGATATAATCATTCATCTAGCTAAAAACTTTTCTTATTTAATTTTCTTAATAATATATTTGGTTATCAAATCTATATTCCACTAAATAAAACTCTTCTTAAATTAATGTTGCATGCACGACTAGTAGATGAGGTGCGACAAATTTTCATTCCAGATGCAGATTACACCAAAGGAATCTGATGGTCCATTGGTGTTCCCGAAATGGACAGATATTTAAGAGAAGAAACCAATATAGACGAAGATGATGAATCAAAGAAGGCGATTCTTCAATCGTCAATTGCGAATATGAAGCGTAATACTCGTTTATTAATTTGTCACCAACTTGACAAGATTCAACATTAATAAATGAGAAAATGTGGTTGGTGTATCATATTATTTCTACTGACATTTTCAAAGGAGATAGAAAATAAATTGTTGATAAAGAATGGAGGAATACCGTTTAGCAACCATGTGTGGATATTGTGAAAAGATTTCTCAAAATAGAAATGATCACAATATAATTATTGAGTGAACATAAACTATCATTATCTCTAGCTTGAGTTATTTTGTCTCTTCGGCACTTTAATATAGGACCTATTTTGTACAGTTTGTATCGCATTACAGATATATATATTAAATGACCCTTCTTTCTATATATATTATTCTTGTCTGTAAAAACATTGTTATTTATAGAGCAAATATTTAAGCTTTCTAAAAATATTTATTTTATGTTCCGATCCAAGCCCAAGCCCCAAGTCCAAGTCAAGTACAAGTCTTCTATATTTAATATATATTAATATAAATACGTACTTACACAATTACATGAGATCATTCATAATGTAAGGGTAATAGAGTGAGAAATAAATTATCATAAATGTTCGGGAAGATTCTACGCTAAAAGAATTTGAAAGAATAGAATTCTTAACTCCAAATTTAAAATTGTTACATAGACATAGAAGAGAAAATAGTAAATTTCCAATCTATCGGTAATGATCATTTAAGGAAATATATTCTACCCAATTCAATCACGGTGATGGAAGCTTGATTCAATAAAATCTTATCCATTATTTCATGCTGCACAAGTAAATATAAATACTTGTAATTGAAATAGTTATCGATAATTGTTCCCTTCCCTACAATGGAATTAGACTTAACACTTATGACGTGTTGTTAAATAGTGTAAGAATTGATGAATTATCACTTGAATATATTCCTTCAGAAATATTATTGAGTTCTTTTTACAATCCTTTTGAAATTGATCTTTTCGTCAATTAGGTGTGTGATCTCATAACAATGTTGTCACGACCCTGACCATCGTGATTGACACCCACACTACCCTCCTGTGGGAGAACCATTACTACAACCCAAAACAAGCAACTAATCCAAAAACTAAGGCATTTAAGTTATGGAAGCAAGTTAAATACTTAAGGAAATAAATAGAGTTCCCATAAATTCTAACAAAAGTCTAGCAATAATAAAGTAATCATTGTTCAAGTACGCATACAACCTATAAGTCAATGTAGCAAACATCTAAAGTTTCAACAAGTCTAAACTGTCACGCCTCAGATCTGATTAAGATGGACAGGCACCCGATGTCTAAGTGGCTCGGGAGAACCAACTTACAACCTGCACTTACCATACATTTAACTATGATAACTATGAAGCTATGACAAGCTTATATGCCGTGTAATGATAAAAGACCGACATAGACAGGCCCAAAACTTATGTACAACACTTGGCCGTGGAGGCCACAATTGTGAAGAGACAAGACACAACCAAACTTTATACATTAGTCTACAAAGCCTCTACAAGATAGACAACCTTAGTTTAGGTCGGGACAAGGCCCCGCCTTACCCTTATATACTATACGGTAACAAAATAGATGGCAAAGACTCGATTAAGCCCTGAATCAACTTGGACCTCACCAATAGCAGCTGAGTGTCCTATAATCCTACTGGGGAGGTCTACTAGCTGGAGTGCCTGTGGCTGCAGCATGAAATGCAACGTCCCCCGAGAGGGACGTCAGTACGAATAATGTAATGAATATGTAAGGCAATAACATATGTAAACAAGAGCTCAATTGAAATCAAGTATCAATATGTAAATGCATAGATCAGATTAAAGACCACCCTTGTTGCTGTTGTGGGATCACGTACATTATAATCTGTTCTGTAATTTTCTTTACATTGCGATCTCTGTAAAGCATGTGATACAAATAACCAACTGATCAGTGGTAAAAGAGGATGACCCATGCTAGGCATTTTAACCCCTGAGATGTTGTCCTCAAATATATAAATTTGGGATCGACCCATGCTAGGCTTTTGCCCCTTGGCTACCACCCTTACACATATACCGCTTCATATAGTTTCTTTAATCTTTGAGATTGTTATTTTGGTGGTCATAATTATTTTTGAGCATCAGAACTGTGGATCAGTAGTAGGAAACATGTGAATATGCACTTAGGGCAGTAACAATAACACAAGATGGAAATGTAACACTAATTAATTACATAAGAGCTCAAATGACACAATGGACCTCATTTGATTGACAGGAGGAATCACAAAGTTACTGCTGAAATTACCCTTTTCTCATACCAATACTTGGAAAAGTAAAGATGCACACATATATTGAAGCAATTCGACACACTAAGGAAAGGGTAAATATTGTTAGCAGTGTTTGGGATTGTACGGTGCCACTATGTGTCTTTTACTTGAAAGAGCACTTAGGAAGCTCACTTGCTGGTAGTGACACAAGCAGAGTTCATGCCAAAGAATATAGAATCGAGTAATCTTACATACCTTGTTGTACCACTCAGATAGTACAACGAATTAACCTCTTTCCTTTCCGATTATTAATCTACAATGAAATAAGTAACACAACTAATATTAGTAGCTAACCAACAGATTGGGCTACTTGAACTTGGCAAACAGTAATTAGGCAGCAATCCCATATTTATCAAACCGATGGTATGCATTCCACCCCTTCTCCTTTAATAACGTTATATACAATACGACCTTCTAATAAGATCCCCTGAAAATCCTCGATCTTTATAACATATGCAAAACAATATACAAAGGGGTTGCAAGCAGCAAGCTCATGCAATGCCCAATTAGATGGTACGTTACTGCACCCTTTACCGTTTTATCCTTTAACAAATTCTCATGACTTCTGCACATGCCTCCTTATGTTACTATACACAAATCAGTTTCTAAACATCAGAATGTGACATTAGCAATATGAACTCACGGTTTCCGACCACTGCCCCTTGAGAATCCAACTAACATTACATTTAAAATGCTCAAATGGGCTAACAATTGAGTTAAAGGGGGCTCCCCTCCATGGCTGTCCCAACATGCACAATCAACCAGAACATTCCCCAATCTCACACCATGTAAAAGGAACAATTCTCAGCTCATTAACACATACCAAATCCCCTAACCGATTCAACCACAAAAGAGGGATGAAAATTTTAGTAACTCAGCTTGTTGGACAACAACCTCACTTGCTAACTTCAAGGTTCAGGTTGTCTTTTCCAAATTATCTTAAGGTGAAATCAGTTCCTCCTCTTGAATTTCTTAAGATGGGAGATGTTACAACAACTTGTAATTGAAAAATAAAGGGTTTTCTCAGATTTTTATTAGTGAACTTGCAGGCCAGCACTTTGGAGCTTCTAGGGTTTCTTTTTGGGAGTAAATTGTTGTAGAACAAGTGAGAGATATATGAAATGAATTTCATTCTCTTAAGGGTCCTTTACGGACGTTTTTACATTAAGAAATATGTAGAAATATCTAGTCCCTCACTTTAAGTAAGCAGCTACATCACTCCCTTAATTTCTGCCTGCATCACTTAGTTGCCCTTTTCTTTTAAAATGCAGTCCACATATTTCCTAAGTAGGTGAATCACCTACTTACCACTTATTTAAGTAGGTCAGCAGTTAATCTACCATTAAGAACCTATGTCATCCTTTCTACATAAGCTACACATGTACGTAAGTAACTTAATTACGTAAGACATCCAAATCAGTAGCTTAAGCAAGTAGGTTGATTACTATGACAAATTATACTTTACTTACTCCATTTAGCCTCAAACCTCTTTCGAATATTGTCAAACCTATTTCAAACCCTCACTACTCACATAGAACTAGTATATGCAAAATATGGGACGTTACATCCTCCCCTACTTAGTAACATTCGTCCTCGAATGTTTGCCTAATTATTCAGCTTCAATCAAGTTCAATCAAGCCTATGTTGAATTCTACTGTTAGCCACATAATACGCACAAACTTATACTTACTTGTTACTGCCTCAACTCAACACTTTGACCCTTCTCCTCGGATTGAAATAAATAAGGATATTTGGACTTCATTGCCTCTTCCGCCTCCGATGTAACTTCTTCAACTTGTTGGTTTCTCCATAGTACTTTTACAGAAGCTACTTCTTTATTTCTTAGTTTCTTCACTTGTCGATCCAAAATTGCGATGGGTACTTCTTCGTAATTGAGATCTTCTGTAACGTGTACATCATCCGTATGAGTGATACGAGATAGGTCGCCTATGTATTTTCGAAGCATTGAGACATGAAATACTGGATGGACTGTTGAGAGCTCTTGAGGTAGCTCTAACTCATACACGACTTGACCAACTCTTCGAATAATCTTATATGGCCCTATATAGCGCGGACTCAGCTTCCCCTTTTTACCAAATCTCATTACCCCTTTCATTGGGGGTACCTTCAAAAATACCCAATCTCCTATGAAAAATTCTAGTCCTCTCCTTCTATTATCTGCATATGATTTATGTCGGCTTTGAGCTGTTGCTAATCGTTGTTGTATCACCTTAACTTTTTCCATAGCTTGATGAACAAGATCTGGCCCAAATAAGGCAATTTCGCCCGCTTCAAACCATCCGATCGGTGACTTGCACTTTCTCCCATAAAAGGCTTCATAAGGTGCCATTCTGATACTTGAATGGTAGTTGTTGTTGTAAGCAAACTCAATAAGCGGCAAATAATCAACCCAACTACCTTTGAAATCTAATATACAAGCTCGCAACATATCCTCAAGTGTTTGGATTGTACGTTCTGCCTGACCATCCGTTTGAAGGTGAAAGGCTGTGCTTAAATTTACATGGGTTCCTAAACTCTTCTGAAATGACTTCCAAAAGTTCGCGGTGAATTGAGCTCCTCCATCAGATATAATAGAGATTGGCACTCCATGTAGCCGAATTATCTCTTTAATATATAACTTTGCATACTCTTCAACTGTATAAGTAGTCTTGACCGGTAAGAAGTGCGCTGCTTTGGTGAGTCTATCAACAATCACCCATATGGAATCAAACTTCCGAAATGAGCAAGGCAAACCAGTGACAAAATCCATATTAATCATATCCCACTTCCAAATTGGAAGTTCTATACGCTGCATATAACCTCCAGGCTTCTGGTGCTCTACTTTAACTTGTTGACAATATGGACATTGAGCTACAAATTGTGCAATGCTCTTCTTCATGTGACCCCACCAATACACTTTTTTCAAGTCATGATACATTTTTGTTGATCCCGGATGGACAGAATATCTTGAATGATGTGCTTTCGTAATAATTCTCCTTCTTAGTCCATTTATGTTAGGTACACACAATCTGTTTTGGCATTGAAGTACTCCCTCTTTTGTAAGCTCAAATGTCTTTGTCATACCTTGTTGTACATTCTCCTTAAGCTGTAATAGGATAGGATCCGTGTACTGCTTCTCTTTCACCTCCGCTACGAATGAGGATTCTGCATCATTTTGCACAATAACTGCTTCATCTGGAGATTCAAGAAGGAGAACCCCCAAGCTAGCTAATTGACGTAGATCTTTAGTTATTTGCTGCCTTCCTATGGACTGCTCATAAGTGATTACCATCATTTTTTGACTTCAAGCATCAGCTACAACATTTGCCTTCCCGGGATGATACAAGATATCAATGTCATAATCTTTTAATAACTCAAGCCATCTTCGTTGCCTCAAATTCAGATCCTTTTGCTTAAAGATGTATTGCAAACTATTGTGATTAGTATATATATCAACGTGAACACCATACGAGAAGTGGCGCCATATCTTCAAAGCAAGCACAACTGCTGCTAGCTCTAATCATCGGTTGGATAGTTTTTCTCATGTGACAGCAACTGCCTTGAGGCATAAGCTATCACCTTACCATGCTACATGAACACACATCCTAAGCCCACTCCCGATGCATCACAATAAACTATGTACCCTTCCATGCCTTCTGGAAGTACCAATACAGGTGTAGAAGTTTTGGTAATGGTGCGGAAATAGAAGCAAATCCTTCAACAAACCTTCTATAATAACCTGCTAGCCCACGGAAACTATGAACCTCCGTAGGTGTTGTAGGTCTTGGCCAGTTCTTCACAACTTCTATCTTTTGGGTATCAACCTTTACTCCTTCATCAGATACAATATGACCCAAGAATGCCACAGATCTTAACCAAAACTCACATTTAGAGAACTTTGCGTACAAATTTTGATCAGAAAGAATCTGTAACACCTGCCGCAAGTGATTAGCATGTTCCTCTTGAGATCTTGAATACACCATAATGTCATCTATAAATACTATCACGAACACATCCAAAAATGGCTTGAACACCCTATTCATCAAATCCATAAAAGATGTTGGTGCATTTCTTAGCCCAAATAACATAACTAAAAACTCGAAATGACCATACCGTGTTCGAAAAGCCGTCTTGGGTATATCTTGATCTCTGACCCTGACTTGGTGATAACCCGACCTCAAATCAATTTTTGAAAAGCACTTAGCACCCTGTAACTGATCAAACAAATCATCAATTCTTAGGAGGGGATATTTGTTCTTAATCGTTACCTTATTCAACTGTCGGTAATCAATGCACATTCTCAATGAGCCATCTTTCTTGCGTACAAATAAAACTGGTGCTCCCTAAGGGGACATACTAGGCCTTATGAATCTGTTCTAACAAATCATTTAATTGTTCCTTCAACTCCCATAATTCTGTCAGGGCCATTCTATATGGAGGAATGGAGATAGGTTGAGTATCTGGAATTATATCAATACCAAACTCTAGTTCTCGTTCTGGAGGAAAACCAGGAAGATCTTCAGGAAATTTATTTACCACCGGAACAGATTGAAGAGTTGGTGGATCTGCATCTATATTTCTTACTCTTACTAAATGGCATATGTAGCCTTTGGACATCATCTCTTCGCCTTAAAATAAGAAATAAACTTACCTCTTGGCGCCCCAATATTACCTTTCCATTCAAGGACTGCCTCTTTTGGAAAATGGAAATGCACCATCTTAGTTCGGCATTTTACTGTAGCATAACAAGAAGCTAACCAATCCATACCCATTATGACATCAAAATCAACCATTTCTAGTTCAACAAGGTCAGCTAATGTATTACGACCACAAACAGTTACTATGCACTTTCGATAGACTCTTCTAACTATTATAGATTCACCAATCGATGTGGACACTTCAAATGGTTTAACCAATAATTTTGGTGTTCCTTTGAACTTTGCAGCAATCAATGGAGTGACATATGATAGTGTAGACCCCGGATAAATTAATGCATATACAATATGTGAAAAGATGGATAATGTACCTGTAACCACATCCGGTGAAGGCTCCAAATTTTGTCGTTCCCTAGGCCATACGTGCGATTCTGAACTCCACTAAAACTAGCTGCCCCTCTAACACCTCTACCACGACCTGTAAGCATTTGTGCACCCGTGCCTAAAGAAGGAACTAATGAAGATGATGCAACAATCGATCCAGCAGGTTGTGCCATACCACCCATGCCCCTTTGAGGGTAATTTCTCATCATGTGTCCCGGTGTACCACACCAAAAACAAGCATCTGTCCCAAACCTACATGTGCCTAGGTGATTTCTCCCGCATTGTATACAAAGTTGTCGAGGAGGTCTTGATTGGCTCATAATTCCCTGCTCTTGGTGCCCCGTTGTTCTTGAGCTTTGGCTTTCACCTCTTTGCCCAAACTGATCGCCCCTAGACCCTCGGGGTGGAGCACTAGCTGTAGAGTAGGAAAATGATGGCCTAGGCGGTCTATTAGAAAACCGAGGCTTAAACTCACCTTGAGATTGGGTAAACTGCCCTGTAGATTTGGCCCTCTTAGACTGCCCTCTTTCCGACTGTTGTGCCTTTCTTCTTGGCCTTTGATCCTCCAACTTTTGTGCAAAAGCTTGCATCCTCGCTATATCCAAGTGTTTATTCAAAGAAGCAATGGTACAATCTCTAACCAAATATGAATCTAATCTGTCCACATATCGATGAGCTCTATCCTCCATAGTAGACACTACATTAGGAGCATACTTGGATAAAGAATTAAACTTGAGACTGTACTCCCTCACGCTCATATTCCCTTGGTGGAGATTTCAAAACTGATCAGCACGGGCCTCTCGGATCTCCAATGGTAGATAATGGTCAAGAAATGCCTTTTTGAACTCTTTCCAACTAGCTAAAGGTGCATCTGTAACCCTTGATTGCTTCTAAGCTTCATACCACAATATAGCCAAACCCCTGAATCTATATGTTGCTAGCTCAACTACTTCTTTACCACTTACATGCATAACATCCAAAGTTCGTTGAATCTGATCAATAAAGTCTTGCGGATCTTCTTTAGGATCTGACCCGATGAATGATGGAGGGTCCAAATTAAGAAAATCATGTATCCGCGTACTAGCAGCCTTATCCGCACCACTCGTACCTGCAATTGGACCTTCTTGCCTTTGCCCTTGGCCAGCAACTATACGAGTCAATAATTGGACCACATTCTTTAAATCTTGCTCAGTAGTATTAATAGGGGGTTCTCGAGGTGCTGCTTCCCTCCTTAAATCATCTGGAGATAGAGGAGTCGGGGAAGTCTGTGATAGAGACTCATTTTGAGCCTCACTTTGATCAGCTTGTCTAGGTAATAATTGGCTACTCCCTTCTCCGGCAACCATATCTATTTGATTGTCTGTATTTATACTTCTTCTCGTAACCGGCATCTTCGCTATAATAAAACAATTTAGAGGTTAGATATAATCCACCTACAATATGGTTCTATCGCACGATCTAGAAGATGAAACAACAGAAACAACTCCTACATGTCCCGTAGCCTCCTGTTTATAGATGTGGTGCACAACACATCCATAAGCAAGACTCTACATAGACACGTCTTTGTAGACTCCCTAGGATGACCTACTCTGATACCACTTTTGCCATGCCTCAGATCTGATTAAGACGGACAGGCACCCGATGTCTAAATTGCTCGGAAGAACCAATTTACAACCTGCACTTACCATACATTTGACTATGATAACTATGAAGCTATGACAAGCTTATATGCCCTGTAGTGATAAAAGACCGACATAGACAGGCCCAAAACTTATATACAACACTTGGCCGTGGAGGTCACAATTGTTAAGAGACAAGACACAACCAAACTTTATACATTAGTCTACAAAGCCTCTACGAGATAGACAACCTTAGTTTAGGTCGGGAGGAGGCCCCGCCTTACCCTTAACTACTATACGGTAACAAAATAGATGGCAAAGAATCGATTAAGCCCCGAATCAACTTGGAGCTCACCAATAGCAGCTGAGTGTCCTGTACTCCTACTAGGGAGGTCCACTAGCTGGAGTACTTGTGGCTGCAGCATGAAATGCAGCGTCCCCCGAGAGGGACGTCAGTACGAAGAATGTACTGAATATGTAAGGCAATAACATATGTAAACAAGAGCTCAATTGAAATCAAGTATCAATATGTAAATGCATAGATCAGATTAAAGACCACCCTTGTTGCTATTGTGGGATCGTTTACATTATATTCTCTTCTGTAATTTTCTTTATATTGCGATCTCTGTAAAGCATGTGATACAAATAACCAACTGATCAGTGGTAAAAGAGGATGACCCAAGCTAGGGATTTTAACCCCTGAGATGCTGTCCTCAAATATATAAATTTGGGATCGACCCATGCTAGGCTTTTGCCCCTGGGCTACCACCCTTACACATATACCGCTTCATATAGTTTCTTTAATCTTTGAGATTGTTATTTTGGTGGTCATAATTATTTTTGAGCATCAGAACTGTGGATCAGTAGCAGGAAACATGTGAATATGCACTTAGGGCGGTAACAATAACACAAGATGGAAATGTAACACTAATGAATTACATAAGAGCTCAAATGACACAATGGACCTCATTTGATTGACAGGAGGAATCACAAAGCTACTGCTGAAAATACCCTTTTCTCATACCAATACTTGGAAAAGTAAATATGCACACATATATTGAAGCAATTCGACACACTAAAGAGAGGGGAGATATTGTTAGCGGTGTTTGGGATTGTACGCTGCCACTATGTGTCTTTTAGTTGAAACAGCACTTAGGAAGCTCACTTGTTGGTAGTAACACAAGCAGAGTTCATGCCAAAGAATATAGAATCGAATAGCCTTACATAGCTTGTTGTACCACTCAGATAGTACAACGAATTAACCTCCTTCCTTTCCGATTATTAATCTTCAATGAAATAAGTAACACAACTAGTATTAGTAGGTAACCAATAGATTGGGCTACTTGAACTTGGCAAACAGTAATTAGGCAGCAAACCCATACTTATCAAACCGATGGTAAGCATTCCGCCCCTTCTCCTTTAATAACGTCATAGACAATACGACCTTCTAATATGATCCCCTGAAACTCCTCGGGCTTTATAACATATGCAAAACAGTATACAAAGGGGTTGCAGGCAGCAAGCTCATGCAACGCCCAATTAGATGGTACGTTACTGCACCCTTTACCGTTTTATCCTTTAATAAGTTCTCATGACTTCTGCACATTCCTCCTTATGTTACTATACACAAATCAGTTTCTAAACATCAGAATATGGCAATAGCAATATGAGCTCACGATTTTCGACCACTCTCCCTTGAGCATCCTACTAACATTACATTTAAAATGCTTAAATGGGCTAACAATTGAGTTAAAGGGGACTCCCTTCCATGGTTGTCCCAACATGCACAATCAACCAGAACATTCCCCAATCTCACACCATGTAAAAGGAACAATTCTCATCTCATTAACACATACCAAATCCCCTAACCAATTCAAGCAGAAAAGAGGGATGAAAATTTCAGTAACTCCCCTTGTTGGACAACAACCTCACTTGCTAACTTTAAGGTTTAGGTTGTCTTTTCCAAATTATCTTAAGGTGAAATCAGTTCTTCCTCTTGAATTTCTTAAGATGGGAGATGTTACACCAACTTGAAATTGAAAAATAAAAGGTTTTCTCAAATATTTATTGGTGAACTTGCAGGCTAGCGCTTTGGAGCTTCTAGGGTTTCTTTTTGGGAGTAAATTGCTGTAGAACAAGTGAAAGATATATGAAATGAATTTCATTCTCTTAAGGGTCCTTTATGGACGTTTTTACATTAAGAAATATCTAGTCCCTCACTTTAAGTAAGCAGGTACATCACTCCCTTAATTTCTGCCACAAGTTCTTTAAGTAGCTGCATCACCTAGTTGCCTTTTTCTTTTAAAATGCAGTCCACATATTTCCTAAGTAGGTGCATCACCTACTTACCACATATTTAAGTAGGTCAACAGTTAATCTACCATTAAGAACCTATGTCATTCTTTCTACGTAGGGTACACATGTACGTAAGTAACTTAATTACGTAAGACATCCAAATCAGTAGCTTACGCAAGCAGGTTGATTACTATAACAAATTATTCTTTACTTACTCTATTTAGCCTCAAGCCTCTTTCGAATATTGTCAAACCTATTTCAAACCCTCACTACTCACATAGAACTAGTATATGCAAAATATGGAACTTTACATCCTCCCCTCCTTAGGAACATTCGTCCTCGAATGTTTGCCTAATTATTCAGCTCCAATCAAGTTCAATCAAGCCTATGTTGAATTCTACTGTTAGCCACATAATACGCACAGACTTATACTTACTTGTTACTGTCTCAACTCAGCACTTTGACCCTTCTCCTCGGATTGAAATAAATGAGGATATTTGGACTTCATTGCCTCTTCCGCCTCCCATGTAACTTCTTCAACTTGTTGGTTTCTCCATAGTAGTTCTACAGAAGCTACTTCTTTATTTCTTAGTTTCTTAACTCGTCAATCCAAAATTGCGATGGGTACTTCTTTGTAATTGAGATCTTCTGTAATGTGTACATCTTCCGTAGGAGTGATACGAGATAGGTCACCTATGTATTTTCAAAGCATTAAGACATGAAATACTGGATGGACTGTTGAGAGCCCTTGAGGTAGCTCTAACTCATACGCGACTTGACAAACTCTTCGAATAATCTTATATGGCCCTATATAGCGCGGACTCAGCTTCCCCTTTTTACCAAATCTCATTACCCCTTTCATTGGGGGTACCTTCAAAAATACCCAATCTCCTATGAATAATTCTAGTCCTCTCCTTCTATTATCTGCATATGATTTATGTCGGCTTTGAGATGTTGCTAATCGTTGTTGCATCACCTTAACTTTTTCCATAACTTGATGAACAAGATCTTGCCCAAATAAGGCAGTTTCCCCCGCTTCAAACCATCCAATCGGTGACCTGCACTTTCTCTCATATAACGCTTCATAAGGTTCCATTCTGATACTTGAATGGTAGTTGTTGTTGTAAGCAAACTCAATAAGCAGCAAATGTTCATCCCAGCTACCTTTGAAGTCTAATATACAAGCTCGCAACATATCCTCAAGTGTTTGGATTGTACATTCTGCCTGACCATCCGTTTGAGGGTGAAAGGTTGTGCTTAAATTCACTTGCGTTCCCAAACTCTTCTGAAATGACTTCCAAAAGTTCGCGATGAATTGAGCTCCTCTATCAGATATAATAGAGATTGGCACTCCATGTAGTCGAACTATCTCTTTAATATACAACTTTGCATACTCTTCAACTGTATAAGTAGTCTTGACCGGTAAGAAGTGCGCTGCTTTGGTGAGTCTATCAACAATAACCCATATGGAATCAAACTTCCGAAATGAGCGAGGCAAACCAGTGACAAAATCCATATTAATCATATCCCACTTCCAAATTGGAAGTTCTATACGCTGCATATAACCTCCAGGCTTCTGGTGCTCTACTTTAAGTTGTTGACAATTTGGACATTGAGCGACAAATTGTGCAATGATCTTCTTCATGTCACCCCACCAATACACTTCTTTCAAGTCATGATACATTTTTGTTGATCCCGGATGTACATAATATCTTGAATGATGTGCTTCCGTCATAATTCTCCTTCTTAGTCCATCTATGTTAGGTACACACAATCTGTTTTGGCATTGAAGTACTCCCTCTTATGTAAGCACAAATGTCTTTGTCATACCTTGTTGTACATCCTCCTTAAGCTGTAATAGGATAGGATCCGTGTACTGCTTCTCTTTCACCTCCGCTGCAAATAAGGATTCTGCAGCATTTTGCACAATAACTCCTTCATCTGGAGATTCAAGAAGGAGAACCCCCAAGCTAGCTAATTGACGTAGATCTTTAGTTATTTGCTGCCTTCCTATGGACCGCTCATAAGTGCTTGCCATCATTTTTTGACTTAAAGCATCAGCTACAACATTTGCCTTCCCGGGATGATACAGGATATCAATGTCATAATCTTTTAATAACTCAAGCCATCTTCGTTGCCTCAAATTCAGATCCTTTTGCTTAAAGATGTATTGCAAACTCTTGTGATTAGTATATATATCAACGTGAACACCATACGAGTAGTGGCGCCATATCTTCAAATCAAACACAACTGCTGCTAGCTCTAGATCATTGGTTGGATAGTTTTACTCATGTGACCGCAACTGCCTTGAGGCATAAGCTATCACCTTACCATGTTGCATCAACACACATGCTAAGCCCACTCCCGATGCATCACAATACACTACGTACCCTTCTGTGCCTTATAGAAGTACCAATACAGGTGTAGAAGTCAATTTATTCTTCAGTTCTTGGAAGCTTCTTTCACATGAATCGCTCGACTGGAACTTGACTTCTTTTTGTGTTAGTTTTGTTAATAGTGCGGAAATAGAATTAAATCCTTCAACAAACCTTCTATAATAACCTGCTAGCCCAAGGAAACTACGAACCTCCGTAGGTGTTGTAGGTCTTGGCCAGTTCTTCACAGCTTCTATCTTTTGGGTATCAACCCTTACTCCTTCATGAGATACAATATGACCCAAGAATGCCACAGATCTTAACCAAAACTCACATTTAGAGAACTTTGCGTACAACTTTCAATCACGAAGAATCTGTAACACCTGCCGCAAGTGATTAGCATGTTCCTCTTCAGATCTTGAATACACCATAATGTCATCTATAAATACTATCACGAACACATACAAAAATGACTTGAACACCCTATTCATCAAATCCATAAAAGCTGCTTGTGCATTTCTTAGCCCAAATGACATAACTAAAAACTCGAAATGACCATACCGTGTTCGAAAAGCCGTCTTGGGTATATATTGATCTCTGACCCTCACTTAGTGATAACCCGACCTCAAATCAATTTTTGAAAAGCACTTAGCACCCTGTAAATTATAAAACAAATCATCAATTCTTGGGAGAGGATATTTGTTCTTAATCGTTACCTTATTCAACTGTCGGTAATCAATACACATTCTCAATGAGCCATCTTTCTTGCGTACAAATAAAATTGGTGCTCCCCAAGGGGACATACTAGGCCTTATGAATCCTTTTTCTAACCAATCATTTAATTCTTCCTTCAACTCCCGTAATTCTGCCGGGGCCATTCTATATGGAAGAATGGAGATAGGTTGAGTATTTGGAATTATATCAATACCAAACTCTACTTCTCGTTCTGGAGGCAAACTTGGAAGATCTTCAGGAAATACATCAGGAAATTCATTAACCACCGGAACAGATTGAAGAGTTGTGGATCTGCATCTATATTTCTTACTCTTAGTAAATGGCATATGTAGCCTTTGGACATCATCTTCTTCGCCTTAAAATAAGAAATAAACTTACCTCTTGGTGCCCCAATATTACCTTTCCATTCAAGGACTGCCTCTTTTGGAAAATGGAAATGCACCATCTTAGTTCGGCATTCTACTGTAGCATAACAAGAAGCTAACCAATCCATACCCATTATGACATTAAAATCAACCATTTCTAGTTCAACAAGGTCAGCTAATGTATTACGACCACAAGCAGTTATTATGCACTTTCGATAGACTCTTCTAACTATAATAGTGTACTGGTAGGATCACCCGGCTATCCCACTAAGGTCAACATACATAAGTTATTACAACAATATAATCACATGCATATATCAAACATATACAATATTATCAATATTTACGAACAAGGCGCAATTTCACATTTCTCAAGATGCACAGTTTTATCAAATCATTGGTCCTCTTATGGAACCCAAACTGTTAGCATACTGAAACGTGGTAGTCGATCCAATAATTATGCTAGAACGTGGCAACCGATCCTATAGTTATGCCGGAATGTGTCAATTGATTTATTCAACAAGCCACAATCACAAACACAAGTATATTCTCAAAATCATCCAAACAAGTCATGATTCATGGAATTCATCATTCGTATGTTCTCATTTACGATTAATGTGATCAATAATGCAACATTCCCATACATATATGTATCATAATGAAGCAAGAACAAACATACATCACACAATCATAAAATCACTACCATCACCTACCTCGAAACAAGCTTGATACCCTAAGAAACTTGATCCTTCCCTTTTCGGATTTGTTCCACTTGTTCTTGATCTACAAATAATATAATAACACGAGAATCAATAAACAATCACTAATTACCGAAATTACTAACCATTCTGACAACTCTAGATCATACCCATGATCCAAAGTATCCAATTTAGGGTTGTTTCCACCATAATTGTTGATCAAAATTCCTCCCCCATCGATAATTACCCATTAGATTATGTTCTACGGATCGAAAAATGGATTCAGGGATTAAAAGTTTACCTTTAGCCTTAGGAATAGTGGAAAACTGTCAAGAATCGCCCGGGTTCATTCCTTAGCTCCAAAAATTGAAAAGTGCAAAATAAGGACGTTTAGGGGTTTATTTACGACTTTAAGTCGCGTTAGGCCCGCCACAATGACACCCACCCGGCTACAGCGGCCCCGCCCTAGCGAAAAAAATCCCACCCTAGGAGCTTGCACGGAACCAATGAGCTATTTTAATAACTCCAAGACCTTCATTTCACAACACACATTTAACCAATGACTCTCAGAAAATATCGTTCACGCTAAGATCGATTCTGGGAGTTCTATTCACTCAAATTCAATTCCGTAAAGTCGTACGAGTTCCTTAACAACTTCTCTATCAACTAATGTAATCAAAATCATATTTAAATCACCCGATGTTTACCAGATTTTGTAACACCTTAATGACTCTGATTTCATCCAATTCTAGACTAGGTTGGGAAATTTCAAGGTACTACGAAAATGTTTTTCGACTGAAAATTATTCCCCGTTAGCTTTTCTATAACGACGAAACATGGTCGTTACAATAAATACACAATTACCCATCACTCATCCACGAGTGACAAACTTAAGAAAAATAGGCTAATGAAGGAATGGTGTAGTAGCTGAATCGGCGAACAATTGAGGATACTTGTTTCGCATATCCTTCTCGGTTTCCCAAGTGGCTTTCTCAATTGGATGATGCTTCCATTGAACTTTCATGTATTTAATCTCCTAGGTCCTCAACTCCAAGACATTACGATCAAGGATTGCAATCGGTTCCTCCTCATATTGGAGGTCTTTCTCTAACACAATTGAGTCCCACTTAATGATATATTCTCTGTCACCATGGTATCTCTTCAACATGGACACGTGGAATACCGGATGAACTCCTAATAGGTTAGGAGGTAAGGCCAATCTATACGCTACCGGACCTACACATTCAAGACCCTCAAAGGGACCACTGCATTGCGGACTTAGGTCACCTTTCTTGCCAAACCTCAGCACCCCATTCATTGGTGATACCTTAAGAAGAACATTCTCATCGGTTTGAAACACTATGTCTCTTACCTTATAATACGCATACTTCTTTTGTCTACTCTGGGCTGCGAAAAGCTTATGTTGAACACTCCTCACCTTATCTTGAACATCCTTCACTAAATCAACCCCCAAAGGTTTCACATCTTCCGCCTCGAACCATCCTATGGGTGATCTACATCCCCTCGCATAGAGTTCCTCAAATGGTGCCATAACTATGCTAGAGTGATAACTATTATTATAAGAAAACTCACGCAAAGGCAAGAACTTATTCCAATGTCCTCCACAATCAATCACACATGCCCTCAATATGTCCTCTAACACTTGGATGGTCACAACCCGAGGTACCCCTACGACGCGGGCACGGGACCTAGGATCACTGGTGACCCAAAGCTAACCCTGCTGGCATGACATGACCATACTATGATAACAAAACTGATGCGGAAACTTAAATATCATAAAAATGAAAGTGATGGGGAATACCCATATACTAAAACTGAATATATCAAAACTAAGAGTTAAATACAAAAGAAATATCAAACTCAAATACTAAGCTGAATCTACTATGTCTGAAATAAGTCTCTAAATTGACTAGAAATGTTGGGACATGCCCCAACTAGATCTAGAAAAATTGAAACTAAAGACTAAAAGCAATAAAGATAAACAGGTCGCTAGTCCTCGAAGAATGAGGACTCACTACTGATGTTGCTGAACTAAAGATCAGAAACCCATCTATGAGTGATTTGACTACTTAGGACCTGAACCTACATCACGGGATGATGTAGCTGATGAGTCTACAATTAGGACTCATTTAGGGCTTTATTTTGATAGATTTAGTGTCCTCAAATGCATATTTTGTCTCAATAGCTGATATAAATCCTTAAGTTTCAGGTATTTGAATTGAGAGACAAAGCATAGACGCTATCAAGAAAAAAAGGAACAAGGCGGCTGAAAGAACGAAAAAATGAAGGCATGAGGATCACCTAATGCATTAGGCGAGCAACCGAATGGCCTTAATATCTCCTAATGTTCCAGTGTGCTAAGCCTTCAAGGCAAAGATCATGTTGGCGATAAAAGGGAGTAGTCGGTGAGTCGCCGAACAGTTCCGCGAAGCAGCACCATATCACCCAATGATTTAAAATGCAAAGATGCTAAAGGCAAAAGCTAGAAGGCAATGAACCAGACCAAAGGGCGGATCTCCGAGTGTATCTGTGATCCCGACTAACTGCGCGGAGTGTTCTTCACAGCAAAAAATTTCAAAAACTTGAAATACCCATTTAAATCTGTAGCTTAGTAGTGAATTATTATTGAATTTTTAGACATTTTTCTGTTCTTAGAGTTTTTGGAAGACATTGTTCTTGATATTTGAAGATTTGAAGGTTTACAATTTCAAGAAATTGCAAGTGGGTCTTGAAGAATCTTCATCCTTGACGTGTTTAAAGACATATTCTATCATACCCATTTGATGGAAACACTTTTTGGTATCGATTTCCCTCTCTTTATCATGTGTAGCTGAAACTCCAATTCTTGGAGTGTGATTATGTGAATATGGGTTAAATTTATTGTTGGGTATTGCTCATTGATAGTCTATTTCCTGTTTAAATGTGATTTTGTTTACTAGTTATGTTTGAATCTAATGGGATTGTAGTTGCAAATACTATTTCATCTTCGTGTTTTTGGATTGCTCGAGATAGAGGTTTTAAAACCAAAACTACTAAATCGATAGCCTGTGGTTATTGGGTCGTCGTGGGTTCAGCTCGAGAGAGTGAATCCTAGACCTTCTCCCACACATTTATCTCAAGGGAGTGAATGAGCTAAGGCGAAGATTGTGCTTAATTGCTACAAATCGGTGTTCGAGAGAAACCGATTTGATTCGGGGTAAATTGTTCGAGGGAAAATTTACCCCCACTAAAGTGTAGCTTAGTTACAAATCCTTAGCAATTTACTATCAATAACATTTACACAATTGTTTATTTCAGCCCATATTCCAATCACATCCCAAGAATCCCGTTTTCCTATTTCGTATCTTTATACAATAATTGATGTAAATCCTTAAGTTTTAGGTGTTTGAATTGAGAGACAAAGCATAGACGCTATCAAGCAAAAAAGGAACAAGGCGGCTGAAATAACGAAGAAATGAAGGCCTGAGGATCGCCTAATGAATTAGGCGAGCCTGCGAATGGCCTTAATCTCTCCTAATATTCTAGTATGCTGAGCCCTAAAGGAAAAGGTCACGTTGGCGATGAAAGGGAGCAGTCGGCTCGTTGCCGAACAGTTTTGCGAAGTAGCACCATATCTCCCAATAATTCAAAAGGCGAAGATGCTGAAGTCAAAAGCTGAAAGGCGATGAACCAGACCAAAGGGTGGATCGTCAAGTGTATCGGTGATCCCGACTAACTGCGCCGAGTGATCCTTCCCAGCAAAATTTTTAGAAACTATAAATATCCATTTTAATCTGTAGATTAGTATCAAATTATTATTGAATTTTTAAACATTTTTCATTTCATAGAGTTTTTAAAGACATTGTTCTTGAGCTTTGAAGATTTGAAGGTTTACAATTCCAAGAAATTGGAAATGGGTCTTGAAGAATCTTCATCCTTGACGTGTTTAAAGACATTTTCTATTGTACCCATTTGACAAAAACACTTTTTGGTATCGATTTCTGTCTCTTTATCATGTCTAGCTAAAACCCCAATTCTTGGGGTGTGATTATGTGAATATGGGTTAAATAAACTGTTGGGTATTGCTCATTGATAGTCTATTTGCTATTTAAATGTGATTTAGTTTAGTAGTTGTGTTTGAATTTAATGGGATTGTAGTTGCAAATACGATTTCATCTTCGTGTTTTTAGCTTGCTCAAGAGAGAGGTTTTAAAACCAAAACTACTAAATTAATAGCCTATGGTTATTGGGTCGTCGTGGATTTAGCTCGAGAGAGTGAATCATAGACCTTCTCCCACACATTCAGCTCGAGAAAGCGAATGGGCTAAGGCGAAGGTTGTGCTTAATTGCTGCAAATCAGTGTTCAAGAGAAACCAATTTGATTCAGGGTAAATTGTTCGAGAGAAAATTTACCCCCACTAAGGTGTAGCTTAGTTACAAATGTTGAGGGATTTACTATCAATAACATTTACCCAGTTGTTTATTTTAGCCCATATTCCAATCACATCCCAAGAATCCCGTCTCCCTATTTTGTATCTTTATAATTTTGCTATTTGTGTTTATTAGTTGAATGCATACCTCCAATGATAATTGGCATTCGTGTCACTTCTTGATTTAGTATGCTTTTACTCGTAAATATTTATATCTATGATTGACTAGAACATAATTTTACTTTTGTACTTGATTCTCGATTACTAACTGCTCCATTGGGACTCGACCCAAACCCATTCGGTTAGGTTATATTACTACACGTGATCGTTGGCACTTAAACTGGAAGTAGTGTCCTGATACGTGAAATCAGTAGCGCAAAGTATGCGTCAGTACTTGAAAGGTACTAAGCATATAGGATAGAGTAAAACTGAAATAAACATATAACTGAATAAGCAATAAAGTAAGAGCACAATCTGAACATGATTTAGATACTGAATACTGAGCTAACTAAATGCAATGACCAATTTATAACATGCTGATACAGAATACTGACTGTACTGAAATGTGGTCAATGCAATGGAATCTGACTTAACGGTGGGAGCTACTAATAACCAATAATAAAACCACATAAGCTAAATGTGGAATCCGATGTATATACCCCATCGAGATGACCCAATATACCCTCCAGAGGTATAAAGTCATACTCGCATTATCACTAAAATGATGCCCATAGAGGAGACTTACAAACTACGTGGCTCGTAGTTCTGGGACTATATGGGTGACTGACCCTACTCAAACTCGGTATTAAGCTACTCCCAACAGATTAGGTGACTAACACATTATGATTGAATTTTTGTATTATACTGGATAGGTGAAACTGACATGCAAACTGAGAATGAGCAAGAATATACTAATAATGACACATTCGCAAACTCAGGCATGTATGTCTGAAATAACTGAAATATCTGGTCTAGCATGTGTAATACATGAACTAATGAAATACATAACTAGGGTTCTGAAATTCATGCAAGAAACGACGTACTAACATGACAATTTGATTTGGAACATTTATATAACTAATTCATGATAATCTGTTGAAGTTCTAGAAACCCTAGGTCTAGTTATAATAAGGGAATCAAGAATCTGACTGAATTCTAAGGACCTAATGGGATAAAGGAACCCACCGGTAAAATCCCACATACCTGGTGATGAATTCCACAGAGAAATCATTCAATTTCGGGGTTGGAACTGATGGAATCTTGTTGCGTTCTTGAACTAGGATTACCTCGTTTTTCTTCTCAAGCTCTACTTTTTCTACGTTTTGATTAATGATTTGACTTAGGTAAGTTCTAGTTATGTTTCTAGGCTTAAACTGACTAAAACCTCATAATTTAGGATCTAAACGACGTAGTCTAGGGGTCAAACAAATAAGGAAAATACCAAAAAACCCTTGACTTAATTGCTGTCAGAGTCATTGACGGACGGGGCCAACGAACAGTCGATCGACTGACGGTCCGTGCTGGTCAACAGTCATTCGTGACTGAAAGTTGGTCCTTGGGGATCCGATCCACGAATGCGGACCACGGTCCGTGGTCTGACCTACAGCCCGTGGGTCGACCCTTCATCAAATTTCTGGGCTATGTTTTGGGGGAAGTTTCAGGTGTGAACCACGGACCACAAACATAGGCCGTGGGTGGCGAATATGAGTCGCACCTGCAACTTCTGAAATCTGCAATCTGGTCTGTTTTGGATACGGGGTGTTACATGGATAGTCCTCTCAGATTTCCCATCTGTCAACAGATGAAAAGCGGTACTAAAAGTGAGTTGTGTGCCCAATTCATCATGTAGTTTCCCCCAAAAGTTGAATATAACTGCGCACCATGTTCTGAGATAATAGAAAGGGGCACCCCATGCAACCTCACTATCTCTTTCACATTAATTTTAGCCAATTGTTCAACATTATACTCTATTCTTACCGGAATAAAATGGGCTACTCAAGTAGAATCAAACTTCTCCAAAGTCTTGGGAAGACCAACCACAAAATCCATGGCTATCGTTCCCACTTCCATTCCGGAATTGGAATTCTTTGAAGAAAACCTGTAGGCCTTTTATATTCATACTTCACTTGTTGACAATTTTGACACTTAACCACAAACTCCGCTTTATCCTTCTTCATGCCCGGGCACCAATAAATTTGCTTCAAATTTCGGTACATCTTGGTCACACCCGGATGAATAGAATATTGCCAACCATGGGATTCAATCAATAACTTTTGAATCAAATCATCAACTCGAGGAACACAAATCCTCTCCTTAAAACTAAGCACACCTTCCGCATCAAGAGTGGTCTCTTGTGCCTTACCTATCGTAGTCTTTTTCTTAAGCTCGTTCAAATTTTCATCCTTAAATTGCATGGCCTTTATCTCTTCAATGAATGTGGCCCTCACTTCAATGCTAGCTAACCCCTACCTTTTTCTGAGATGCCCAAATGCATGAATTTAGACTCCAAGGTCTGAATTTCCTTAGCCAAAGGTCGCTTGGTTACACTCAAGCAAGCTAAACTAGCCATACTTACCGCTTTCCGACTCAAAGTGTATGCCACTACATTTGCCTTGCCCGGATGGTATTGAATGGTAATATCATTGTCCTTAAGTAACTACATCCACCTTCGTTATCTCAAATTCAGATCATTTTGAGTGATCACATGCTATAAACTACAACGATCTGTAAATACCTCACACTTAACGTCATAGAGGTAATGCCACTAGATCTTAAAAGCAAACACTACCACTGCCAACTCTGAATCACGTGTTGGGTAATTCCTCTCATGCACCTTCAATTGACGCGAGGCATAAGCCATAACATTCTTATCATGCATCAACACAGCACCCAAGCCAGAATGTGAAGCATCAAAATAAACAATAAAATCTTTACCTTCCGCCGGTAATGCTAAGATGGGTGCGGTGGTCACGATAGTCTTGAGCTTTTGAAAGCTCTCCTCACATTTTTCAGTCAATTCAAATGGTATCTCCTTTTTGGTCTAATTTGTCAAGTAAGTGGCAATAGAAGCAAAGTTCTTCACAAATCGATGCTAATAGCTAGCGAGCCCCACAAAACTCCTAACTTCCGTCACAGAGCTAGGCCGAACCCAATTATTAACCACCTCAATCTTTTTGAGATCTACCATTACCCCTTCTTTTGAAACTACATGTCCCAAATATGCAACCGAAGTCAACCAAAATGCACACTTAGAAAATTTAGCATATAACCTTTGTTTCCCAAGAACACCCAGAACAATACGAAGATGGTCGGCATGCTCTTCCTCACTTTTTGAATAGACCAAAAAATCATCAATATGGACTATACCAAACGAATTAAGGTATGGTTTGAACACCCCATTCATCAAACTTATGAAAGTTGCAGGCGCGTTAGTGAAAACAAAAGACATAAACAAAAACTCATAGTGCCCATAGCGAGTTCTAAACGTCGTCTTGGGCACGTCCTCTGGCCTAATTTTCAATTGATGGTAACCAAATCCTAGATCAATCTTGGAGAAAACTGTTGCACCTTGTAATTGGTCAAAAATATCATCTATTCGAGGCAAGGGATACTTATTTTGAATAGTAACCCTATTCAATTGCCGGTAATCTATACACATTCTTATGCTACCATCATTTTTATTAAAAAAACAAAACTGGAGTGGCCCATGGGGAAGCACTAGGACAAATAAATCCCTTATCAAGAAGTTCTTGAATTTGCGCCTTAAGCCCTCTTAATTCTGCCGGAGCCATGTGATTTGGAGGGATGGAAAAGGGACGAGTACCAGGCTCTAAATCAATGCAGAAATCTATATTTTTATCCAGAGGCATACCAGGCAAATCATTAGAAACACTACTCTAAATTCTGACACCACATGAATGGACTCAATAGATGGAGTCTTAACCTGAACATCTCTAATATAAGCCAAATAAGTCAAACAACCCTACCCTACCAGTTTTCTAGCTCTAATAGAGGATATGGTCTTCGCTTGCTTAGGCTTGTACACCCCTTCACACTCTAATTTTTCCCTTGCCGGAATGTCTAGGTCCCAGACTTAGTATTTCAATTAAGCACAACATAATAAGGGGACAACTAAGTCATGCCTAAGATTATGTCAAAGTCAGTCATATCCAAAATCACTAAACCAGCCCAAGTCTGAAAACCCATAAACAAAATAGGACAAGAACGATAAACATGGGTGACTATGACAAACTTTCCAACTGGGGTAGAAACATGGATGGGGGCATCAACTATATCACAATTCATGTCCAAATCTAAGGAAAATATCACAGATATATATGAATAAGTTTAACCTGGATACAACAACACATTAGCCATCATGTCACAGATAAGAATAGTACATGTGATCACTGCATCAGACACCTCTACTTCATTCTTGCTTGGAAAATCATAACATTGAGCCCTATCATCTTGACGAACTACTTTCCTCCCTGGTTGCACTGCACCTCTGCATGCGTTACCATTTCCTCTATGCCCACTACATCATTGATTACCTCCTCGCCCAACTTGTGGACATCATCTACCTTTATTATCATTCGCGGTGGGTACCACTGCTCTAGATGGTTGTTGCATGGAATCCAACTAATAAGGGTGGGGACAATCTCTCGTCATATGCCCTGGTTCTCCACGATTGTAGCAAGTACGATCAAAAGACAGTTTGTCGCCCGTCGAAGGAGTGAGTCCCTGGCTATCCTGAATCAAATTATGAGATGAAGTTCCTGAGTAATTACCCGTAGAAGAAGGCATAGCAGATTGAATTGGTCAAGCTGCAAGTGTTGGCCGCCCTGATCCCTTAGAGTAAGAGCCTTGAAAGTTACCCGAGTTCTAGGTCCTTTTTGCCATTGCCTTAGCCTGACCATCTCGACTTACCCCTTCCACTTTCTTAACATAGTTTGTTACCTCATTAAAGATTCTCCCTGTAGAAGTCATGTGAACAGATAGTACATGCAACTCAGAAATTAGTCTCTTAATAAATAAATGGATCCTCTCATCCTCAGTAGTCACCAACTATGCAGCATACTAGACAATGCATGGAACTTGGCCTCACAAATATACCACCTTGTTCCAAAGCCATAAACTCATCTTTCTTATGATCTCTCAAAGTTTTAGGCACATATTTCTCCAAGAATAAAGCATGAAACTAGGTCCGAGTGGAGGTAACACTGAATATTTGCATTCCATATAAACTCTCCACCACTGCTTGACATCACCTTGGACTTGAAAAGTCATGAACTCAACCCCATGCTGATGGACAATTCCTAACTTATGAAGCCTCTTATAGCAATATAAAATAAACTCATAAGAATCCTCACTCGCATAACCAAGAAATACAAGAGGCTTTAACTTCAAAAAGTTAGTCAACATTTCATGCTCATTACCAGTCATAAGAGAACCCAACAAAGGACGAAAGAAAGCATCAGTACCTACGTTTACACGCACCTTGGGAGTAGTGATAGCAATAGCTGGTTGGCGGGAGATTATGTTGCTTGAGCAGAAAGACGCACTCCAAGACCAACCAATCCTTTCAAGAATGACATGATCTGTTGAGCTAACATTGGGTCTATGGGAGGAACTCTGATAGTCTCAACATGCACCGCTTCCTCTTTTCCAACCTCCTCAATATTCTCAACATCAAAATTCTCCTCTATTTCTTCATGATGTAAGAAAGGGGCCTCATTTTGGGGAACATTTTCGATCCGTACCCCATCTCTAGTAGGCGCTACTCTTCCACGGCCTCTACCTCTAGTTCTTCCTCTACCACTGCCTCGACTGCAACCTCTCACTACAGATTCCTCAGATGGAGCAATGACGGCAGCTACGAGCCTGACGATGTTGTATCTATTGTTAACCATCTGCGGACAGAAGAGTGAAGGAGGTAAGATACCAATTCGAATCAACAAATACCAATTGGAATTAAGTTATAGCACGAAGGAGAAGAGAGAAAACATAGAGATTTCCTAATGTCCTATAGCCTCTTGAAGAAAATTAAAGGCGTCCCAGTATCGTTCAACGAGACTCTACTAGACTTGTTTCGGTACATCGAGATCACTAAACCTAGGCTCTGATACCAACTTTGTAACGACCCCGACCATCGTGATTGGAACCCACACTACCCTCCAGTGGAAGAACCATTACTACAATCCAAAACAAGCAACTAGTCTAAACACTAAGGCATTTAAGTTATGGAAGCAAGTTAGATACTTAAGGAAATAAATAGAGTTCCCATAAACTCTAACAAAAGTCTTGCAATAATAAACTAATCAGTGCGGAAGTACGCCTACAACCTGTAAGTCAATGCACCAAAACATCTAAAGTTTAAACAAGTCTAAACAAGAAGAGACACAACCCTAAACTAATGAACTAATACAAACTAGAACAAGTCTAAGTCCAGAAGGTGTACATAGACGGAAAGAGAACTCATGGCAACCTGGAAGAACTGGCTTACCCTTTAATTAGATTGGCGATCACTGATTTTCTAAACTAGATCTGTCAATAGCCACTTGAAGATGTTTTGTACTCAACAAAGAAAGAGCAAGTGCAGTATCAGTACACAACCACGTTGTACTAGTAGGATCATGCGGCTATCCCACTAAGTGGAACATACATAAGCCATTACAACAATATAATCACATGCATATATCGAACATATATAATATTATCAACATTTACGAATAAGTCGCAGTTTCACATTTGTCAAGATGCACAATTTTATCAAATCATTGGTCCTCTCATAGAACCCAAACCCAAACTGTTAGAATACTAGAACGTGGTACCTGATCCAATAATTATGTCGAAATGTGGCAACTGATCCCATAGTTATGCCGAAACGTGGCAACCGATCCATGTTAGTTATGCTCAAATGTGGCAATCGATCCATTCAACAAGCCACAATCACAAACACAAGTGTATTCTCATAATCATACAAACAAGTCATGATTCTTGGCAGTCATCATTCATCTGTCCTCATTTACGATTAATGTGGTCAACAATGTAACATTTTGATACATACATGTATCATAATGAAGCAAGAACTAACATACAACACACAATCATAGAATCACAACAATCACCTACCTCGAAACACGCTTGAAACCCTAAGAAACTTGATCCTTCCCTTTGTGGATTCGTTTTACTTATTCTTGGTCTACAATCAATCACAATAACATGGGAATCAATAAACAATCACTAATTACCCGAATTACTAATACTTCTAACAACCCTAGATCATACCCATGATCACAAGTATCTTATTTAGGATTGTTTCCACCATAATTCTAGATCAAATATGCTCCCCCATCAATAATTATCATTAGATTACGTTCTACGGATCGAAAAATGGATTCAGGGAGTTCAAAACTTACCTTTTGCCTTAGGAATGGTGGAAAGCTGCCAAGAATCGCCTCGGGTTCGTACTTTAGCTCTAAAAATTGAAAAATACATAATAAGGACGTTTAGGGGTTTATTTATGTCTTTAAGTCGCGTTGGGCTCCCCACAGCGGCATCCACCCCGCTACAGCGGCCCACCCTGGCGGCAAAAATCCCGCACCAGCGACTTGGACGGAACTAGTAAGCTATTTTAATAATTCCAAGACACCCATTTCACAACACACATTTAACCAGCGACGCTTAGAAAAAACCTTTCACACTAAGATCGATTTTGGGAGTTCTCCTCACCCGAATTCAATTACGTAAAGTCGTACGGGTTCTTTAACGAATTTTTGATCACCTCATGTAATCAAAATCATATTTAAATTATCCGATTGTTACCATATTTCACTACAATTTAATGACTCTTGTTTTGTCCAAATTTGGGAAATTTCAAGTTACTACGAAAAAGTTTTTCGATCCAAAAAAAATTTCCGTTGGCTTTTCTATAACGACGGAACCCGGTCGTTACAAATGTACATCTAGAAACGTCATCCTATAATTATTTAAGCTCAATCACCAAAATTTAAGGTGACGTATGTGTATATTTTTTTCAAGAACTATTATCATCAAAAAAGATATATATATATGGTATACCAATTAATAAGTTCATAATCATATTTTTACTATAAAACCCCAGTTGTATGTGATCTGCTAACAATGTACATCTAATAACTTTATCCTAAAATACATCTAATAATAATTAACAAAATTTAATTTGACATATCTATTAATTTTTCAAAAGTCATTTTTATCCTAAAAGATATTAGTAATTCTGAATATGATATGTCAATTCATAAGTCCACAAACAGATTTTACTACAAAAGCTTAATGCAATTTCTCTCATAGTCAACATCAAGAAAAATATATCATTTTTTACGTAGTATATTCCATCTCAAGCAAGGTTTCTACTTATTAACTTTATATTTACAAGATTTTTGAATGTCTGACTGTATGCATGAGTGGTTTTCATGAGATTATTTACTATTGTAAACTAATTATTATTTAGATTTTATTTTATGTGTAGCTAAAATGAATATTTTCATCAACCATAACAAGTTCAACAAGGAGAAAGTGGTGTTCATAATTGGAGCAACAGGGATAATAAAAGGGATCGCCTTCATCTTTTGACTATTATAGGAAATTTACAGTACCATAAAATTCTCTAATTTCTTTATATTCTTAGACACTTTTCATGCAAATGGAACAGAATCATTTTTTTAACATTCTGATGAGAGCAAATTGAATAAGACATTAGATAAAACTAACACATGGCTTATCAATATTATACATAGATTGTTTGTCCCCTATTAAATTAGAAGATAATGTAAATTTACTTTAGTGGACAAATTCTAAAATTAAGCAATTCAATTATGAATATAATAATAATATTCTGAATACAAAGATTTGGGAAAGGCTAAATTACCTGATGCAATCGGTTGGCTTTTGGTTGTTGCCGAAACTATATTGGCAATTATTATTATTATCTCCTCTTTGTGAATTTGAGCCAGAATATGCTTGTACGGCAACTAAAATTATATTAAACCCTATTGACTTAATTTTTATACATGGGTCAAATAATACAGGTTATTAAATAAATTATGGACTTGGCCCACTAACTAATTACTAAAATTAAATATTTAAAATTTACCTACTAATTAAGTAGTATTAATTGTAGATTCTAGTTGAAATATACTTTACTATTAAAAGATTATTTATTCCAATCATGAGAAAGTTAATTTGATCACATTTTCTTAGGTGAAATTGAGCTAATTCCAACTTCACAGCTGAAGATTTTTGTTTGCAAGTTATTGTCTACATAGAAATTTTTTTGAAGACTCGACGTGTTCCAATTATTGTTTGAGGGTCAAATTTGTATATTGAAAAACATGTGGAAGACTTTGTGTTCATGTTCAAAAATAAGCATGATACTTGCTTTATTTGGATTGATGTAGAGCAATCAGTGTTGAACCGTAGAGTTGACATAAGGGTATATGAAATGGTCAATGCAGGTAATTTTTGTAATTGTTTTATATATCAATCAAGATATAATCATGAATCTAGCTAAAAACCTTTCTTATATAATTTTTTTAATAATATTTTTGGTTATCAAATCGATGTTCCACTAAATAAAACCCTTTTTAAATTTATGTTGCATGCAGGGCTAGTGGATGAGGTGCGACATATTTTCATTCCAGACGCAGATTATACCAAAGGAATTTGACGGTCCATTGGTGTCCATGAAATGGACAGATATTTAAGAGAAGAAACCAATATAGTTGAAGATAATGAATCAAAGAAGACGATTCTTCAATCATCAATTGTGAATATCAAGTGTAATACTCGTTTATTAATTTGTCACAAACTTGACAAGATTCACCGGTTAATAAATGAGAAAATGTGGTTGGTGCATCATACTATTGCTACTGACGTTTGCAAAGGAGATAGAAAAGAAGTTGTTGACAAAGCATGGAGGAATACCGTTTTGCAACCATGCATGGATATTGTGAAAAGATTTCTCGAAAATCATGATCACAATATTATTATTTAGTGAACTTAAACAATCATTCTCTATCTTGAGTTATTTTGTCTCTTCGGCACTTTAATTTTAGACCTATTTTGTACAGTTTGTATCGCATTACATATATATATATATATATGACCCTTCTTTATATATATATATATATTATTCTTGTATCTAAAAACATTGTTACTTATAGAGAAAATATTTCTTTTAAGTTCCGATCCAAGCCCAAGTCCCAAGTTCAAATCCAAGTCTTATGTATTTATATATATTAATATCAATACGTACTTACACAATTATATGAGATCATTCATAATGTCAAGGTAATAGAGTGAGAAAATAAATGACTATAAATGTTCGGGAAGATTCTACCCTAAAAGAATTTGAAAAAATAGATTTCTTAACTCCAAATTTAAAATTGTTATATAGATAAAGAAGAGAAAATAGTAAATTTGTATTCTATCGATAATGATCATTTAAGGAAATATATTCTACCTAATTCAATCACGGTGATGAAAGCTTGATTCAATTATTACATGTTGCAAAAGTTAATATAAATACTCGTAATTGAAATAGGTATCGATAATTTTTATCTTCCCTCTAATGGAATTAGACTTAACACTTATGACATGTTAAATAGTGTAAGAATTGACGCATTATCACTTGAATATATTTCGTCAGAAATATTATTGAGTTCTTTTTACAATTTATTTGAAATACATCTTTTCATCAATTATGTATGTGATCTCATAACAATATACATCTAGAAAGGTCATCCTAAAATTATTTAAGCTTATAACCAAAACTCAAGGTGACGTATCTGTATACTTTTTCAAGAACTATACTCATCCAAAAAGATATTAACTTTATATATATATATATATATATATATTAATTGGTATACCAATTAATAAGTTCATAATCACATTTTTACTATAAAAGCCCACTTGTATGTGATCTCCTAACAATTTACTTCTAATAACTTTATACTAAAATATATTTAATAATAATTACCAAAATTGAGGCGGTTAAGAATTGGGTTCGGCCTAGCTCTGTGATGGATGTTAGGAGTTTTGTGGGGATCACTAGCTATTATTGTCAATTTGTGAAGAACTTTGCTTCTATTGCCACTCACTTGACAAATTTGACCAAAAAGGAGTTACTATTTGAATGGACTGAAAAATGTGAGAACAGCTTTCAAAAGCTCAAGACTCTCTTGACCACCGCACCCATCTTAGTATTACCGGTGAAAGGTAAAGATTTTATTGTTTATTGTGATGCTTCACATTCTGGCGTAGGTGCTGTGTTGATGCAGGATAAAATTTTTATAGCTTATGCCTCGCGTCAATTGAAGGTGCATGAGAGGAATTATCCATTACATAATTTGGGGTTGGCAGCGGTAGTGTTAGCTCTTAAGATCTAGAGGCATTACCTTTATGGTGTTAAGTGTGAGGTGTTTACTGATCATCGTAGTTTGCAACATGTATTCATCCAAAAAGATCTGAATTTGACACAACGAAGGTGGATAGAGTTACTTAAGGACAATGATGTTATCATTCAATACCATCCGGGCAAGGCTAATGTAGTGGCAGACGCTTTGAGTCAGAAAACGGTAAGCATGGTTTATTTAGGTTGCTTGAGTGTAACCAAGAGACCTTTGGCTAAGGAAATTTAAACCTTAGAGTCTAAATTCATACAGTTGGGGATCTCAGAAAAAGGTGGGGTATTAGCTAGGATTGATGTAAGGGCCCTATTTATGAAAGAGATCAAAGCCAAGCAATTTGAGGATGAATATTTGAACGAGCATCAGAAAAAGATTTTGTTAGGTAAGGCACAAGAGACCACTCTTACTGCGGAAGGAATGCTTAGTTTTAAGGGGAGGATTTGTGTTCCTCGAGTTGATGATTTGATTCAAAAGTTGTTGATAGAAGCCCATGGTTCGTGATATTCTATTCATTCGGGTTTGACTAAGATATACCAAGATTTGAAGCCAATTTATTGGTGGCTGGGCATGAAGAAGGATATAGCGGAGTTTGTGGCTAACTGTTAAAATTGTCAACTAGTGAAGTATGAACATCAAAGGCCTGATGGTTTGCTTCAAAGGATGCCAATTATGGAATGGAAGTGGGAAAGGATAGCCATGGATTTTGTGGGTCTTCCCAAGACTTTGGGGAAGTTTGGTTCTATTTGGGTAATGGTTGATAGATTGACTAAGTCAGCCCATTTTATTTCGATAAGAATAGATTATAATACTGAACAATTGGCTAATGTTTATGTGAAAGGGATAGTGGGGTTACATGGGGTACCCATTTCTATCATCTCAGATCGTGGTACGCAGTTTACATCGTAGTTTTGGAGGAAATTACATGATGAATTGGGAACACAACTCAATTTTAGTACCGCTTTTCACCAACAGACGGATGGGCAATCGGAGAGGACTATCCAAGTGTTAGAGGACATGTTGAGGGCACGTGTGATTGATTTTGGAGAATAATGGGATATGTTCTTACCTTTGTGTGAATTCTCTTATAATAATAGTTCACTCCAGCATTGATATGGCACCGTTTGAGGCATTATATGGGAGGGGGTTTAGATCACCCATAGGATGGTTCGAGGCAGGAGATGTGAATCCATTGGGGGTTGATTTAGTATAGGATACTCAAGATAAGGTGAGGAGTATTCAAGCTAAGCTCTTAGCAGCACAGAGTAGACAAAAGAAGTATGCGGATCATAAGGTAAGATACATGGTGTTTCAAACCGGTGAGAATCTTGTTCTTAAGGTATCACCCATGAAAGGGTGATGCGTTTTGGTAAGAAGGGTAAGCTAAGTCCATAATACATTGGTCCATTTGAGGTTCTTGAATGTGTGGGGCTGACAGCGTATAGATTAGCTTTACCTCCTAATTTATTGTGAGTTCATTTGGTATTTCATGTGTCCATGTTGAAGAGATATTATGGTGATGGGGATTATATCATTAACTATGACTCAATTGTGTTAGACAAAGACCTTAAATATGAGGAGAAACCGATTGCAATTCTTGATCGTGATGTCCGAAAATTGAGGACCAAGAAGATTAAGTATGTGAAAGTTCAATTGAAGCACTGTCCAGTTGAGGAAGTTACTCGGGAAACCCAGAGAGACATGCAAGACAAGTATCCCTAATTTTAGACGATTCACGTACTACTGTATCCCTTCTTAGTTGTTTTTCCTAAGTTGGTCACTCGGGGATGAGTGATGGGTGAATTGTTATCTATTGTAATGACTTAGTTCCGTCATTATAGAAAAGCCAACGGAAAAAAAATTGGAGTCGAAAAACTTTTTCGTAGTAACTTGAAGTTTCTCAACCTAGTCCAGATTTGAACGAAATTGGAGTCACTAAGGTGTGGGGAAATCTTGTATCAATCGGGTGATTAAAATATTATTTTGATTACATTAGTGGATAGATAAGTCGTTAAGGAACCCATATGACTTTACATAATTGAATTCGGGGAATAGAACTCCCGAAATCGATCTTAGCATGAACGGTATTTTTTTAGTATCGTTGGTTAGAGGTTTGTGGTGAAATGGGGTCTTCGAATTATTTAAATAGCTCATAAGCTTAGTGCAAGCCGCTGGGGCGGGATTTTTGTCGCCAGGGCAGGGCCGCTATAGCAAGGAGGGTGCCGCTGTGGCAGGCCCAACGTGACTTAATGTCGTCAATAAACCCCAAAAACGTTTTATTCTGCACTTTTTAACTTTGAGAGCTAGGAGACGACCCATCGAGTTTTTGACCGTTTTGCACCAATTTTTAGTCTAAAGGTAAGGTTTTAACTCCCCGAATCCATTTTTTGATCCGTAGAACTTAATCTAATGGGTCGTTATCAATGGTGGAGAGTTCGAGTCTAAAATTTATGGTGAAAACAACCCTAATTTGAATACATAGGATCATGGGTATGATCTAGGGTTGTTAGAATTGATACTAATTCGGGTAATTAGTGATTGTTTATTGATTTTGGTGTTATTACGATTGTTTGTAGACTAAGAACAAGTGGAACGAATTCGAAAAGGAAAGGATCAAGTTTCATAGGGTTTCAAGCTTGTTTCGAGGTAGGTGATGGTTGTGATTCTATGATTGTCTGATGTATGTTTGTTCTTGCTTCATTATGGTACATGTATGTATGTGAATATTGCATTATTGATCACATTAATCGTAAATGAGGGTAGATGAATGATAAATGTCATGAATCATGACATGTTTGTATGATTATGAGATTATACTTATGATTCTGATTGTGGCTTATTGAATGGATCGGTTGCCACATTCCGGCATAACTAACTTGGATCGGTTGTCATATTCCGGCATAACTATGAGATTGATTGCTATATTCTGGCATAATTATTGGATCGGGTACCACGTTTCGATATTCTAATAGCTTAGGCTTGGGTTCCATGAGAGGACCAATGATTTGATATAATTGTGCATCTTGAGAAATGTGAAACTGCACCCTATTCATAAATGTTGATAATATTGTATATGTTCGATATATGTATGTGATTATATTGTTGTAATGGCTTATATATGTTGCACTTGGTGGGATAGCCGCGTGATCCTACCAGTACAATGTGGTTGTGTACTGATACTGCACTTGCTTTCTTTGTTGAGTACATGGCATCTTCAAGCGGCTATTTACAGACCTCGTTTAGAAGATCAGTGATCGCCGTTGGAATTCAATGGTGAGCCAGTACTTACGGGCTTCCATGAGTTCTTTTTCCGTCTATGTCCACATTCCGAACATAGACTTGTTCTAGTTAGTATTAGTTCATTAGTTTGGGGTTGCATCCCTTCTTGTGTAGACTTTTGGTTATTCGTAGATTTTTTGGTACATTGACTTTCATGTTCTAGGCGTATTTTCCGCATTGATTAGTTGTTAGATCTTTTGGAAGTTTATGGGAACTTCATTTTTTAGCTATTTAACCTACTTCCGTAAATCAAATGTCTTAAATTTTTAGATTAGTTGCTTTTTTTGGATTGTAGTAGTGGTTTTTCTACCGGAGAGTTAGTGTAGGTACCAATAACGATGGTCTAGATCGTGACAGATCTTTTCATCAATTCTGTATGTGATCTCATAACAATTTACCTCTAGAAACGTCATCCTAAAATTATTTAAACTTAATCACCAAATTTCAAAGTGACGTATCTGTATATTTTTTCAAGAACTATTCTCATCCATAAAGATATATATATATATATATATACATATATTTTAATTTGGTTTACCAATTAATAAGTTCATAATCACATTTTTACTATAAAAGTCAGTTGTATGTGATCTCCTAACAATGTACATCTAATAACTTTATTCTAAAATATATTTAATAATAATTACCAAAATTCAAGTTGAGATATTTATAAATTTTTCAAAAGCCATTCTTATCCTAAAAGATATCAGTAATTCTGAATATGGTATTACAATTAATAAGTCCACAAACAGAATTTACTATAAAAGTTGAATGCAATTTCTTTCATAGCCATCATCAAGAAAAATATATCTTTTTTTACATAGTATATTCCATCTCAAGCAAGGTTTATACTTAGTAACCTTATATTTACAAGATTTTTTAATGTTTGACTGTACGCATGAGTGATTTTCATGATATTGTTTACTATTGTAAACTAATTATTATTTTGATATTATTTTATGTGTATCTCAAATGAATACTTTCATCAACAATAACAAGTTCAACAAGAATAAAGTGGTTTTCATAATGGGAGCAATAGGAACGGGAAAATCTCGTCTATCTGTTGACCTTGCCACCCATTTTCGAGGAGAAATAATCCACTCGGACAAAATGCAACGATATAAGGGACTTGAAATTGTTACAAACAAGACCACACACACTAATAAAAAGGGTGTACCACACTATTTATTAAGTATATATGTTTATTTCCAACAATATTGATATCAAATGACTACCTAGATAATTTAATAGCAGTAATTGTAGATTCTAGCAGAAACATACTGTACTATTAAAAATTATTTATTCCAATTCAAAGAAAGTTAATTTGATCACATTTTCTTAGGTGAAATTGAGGCAGATTCCGACTTCACGGCTGAAGATTTTTGTTTGCAAGTTATTTTCGACATAGAAATTTTTTTGAAGACTCAATGTGTTCCAATTATTGTTGGAGGGTCAAATTTGTATATTGAAAAACTGTGGAAGACCCTGTGTTCATGTTCAAAAATAAGTATGATACTTGCTTTATTTGGATTGATGTAGAGAAATCAGTCTTGAACCGTAGAGTTGACATGAGGGTTGATGAAATGGTCAATGCAACTAATTTTTGTAATTGTTTTATACATCAATAAAGATATAATCATGCATCTAGCTAAAAACATTTCATATATAGTTTTCTTAATAATATTTTTGGTTATCAAATCTATGTTCCACTAAATAAAACTCTTCTTAAATTTGTGTTGCATGCAGGGCTTGTGGATGAGGTGCGACAAATTTTCATTCCAGATGTAGATTACACCAAAGGAATCTGTTGGTCCATTGGTGTCCTCGAAATGGACATATATTTAAGAGAAGAAACCAATATAGACGAAGATGATGAATCAAAAAAGACGATTCTTCAATCGTTAATTGCGAATATCAAGCGTAACACTTGCTTATTAATTTGTCACCAACTTGATAAGATTCAATGGTTAATAAATGAAAAAATGTGGTTGGTGCATCATATCATTGCTACTGACGTTTTCAAAGGAGATAAAAAAGAAGTTGTTGACGAAGTATGGAGGAATACCATTTTGCAACCATGCGTGGATATTGTGAAAAGATTTCTCAAAAATGATGATCACAATATTATTATTGAGCGAACATAAACTATCATTATCTCTATCTTGAGTTATTTTGTCTCTTCGACACTTTAATTTTGGACATATTTTGTACAGTTTGTATCGCATTACAGATATGTATATGATATGACCCTTCTTTCTATATATATTATTCTTGTCTATAAAAACATTATTATTTATAGAGAAAATATTTAAGCTTTATAAATATATTTATTTTAAGTTTAGATCCAAGCCCAAGCACGAAGTCCAAGTCCAAGTCTTCTATATTTAATATATATTAATGTAAATACGTACTTACACAATTAAATGAGATCATTCATAATGTCAAGGTAATAGAGTGAGAAAATAAAAGACCATAAATGTTCGGGATGATTCTACCCCAAAAGAATTTGAAAGAAAAGAATTCTTAACTCCAAATTTAAAATTGCTACATAGACAAAGAAGAAAAAATAGTAAATTTCCAATCTATCGGTAATGATCATTTAAGGAAATATATTCTACCTAATTAAATCACGGTGATGGAAGCTTGATTCAATAAAAGCTTTATCTATTATTAAATGTTTCACAAGTTAATATAAATACTCGTAATTGAAATAGTTTCGATAATTATTCCCTTCGAAAATATTATTTAGTTCTTTTTACAATCCTTTTTAAATCGATCTTTTCATCAATTGTATATGTGATCTCTTAATAATGCACATCTAGAAATGTCATCCTAATTTTTTTCTTAATCACCAAAATTCAAGGTGACGTAACTGTATATTTTTTCAGAAACTATTCTCATCCAAATAGATATGAATTATATATATATGTCACGCCTCAAGATACCCCCGAGACGCGGACACGGGACCTAGGACCATAAGTGATCCCAAGCTAACCCTGCTGGCATGATCATGAGCATACTAAAGATAATAAACTGATGCGGAAGCTAAATCATAAATAAACTGAAGAGAAGGAGAATACCCATGTACTATAACTGAGATATATGAAAACTGATGAGTTTAATACAAAGAAGTTATTAACTCAATACTAAGCTGAATCTAACTATGTCTGAAATAAGCCTCTCAACTGTCTAGAAATGTTGGGACATGCCTTAACTAGATCTAGCAAAACTGAAACTAAAGACTAAAAGCGATAAAGGTAAACATGTCACTAGTCCTTGAAGAATGAGGACTCACCACTGATGCTGCTGAACTGGAGATCGGGAACCGATCTAAGCGTGATCTAGGTGCTGAGAACCTGAACCTACATTACAAGAAGATGTAGTGCATGTATGCGTCAGTACTTGAAAGGTATTGAGCATGCATGATAGCGTAAAGCTGAAATAACATATAACTGAACAAAGCAATAAAACAATGAAATAATTTGGACATGATATAGTTATTGAAAATATTGAATACTGAGCTAATTGATCCAATGACCAAATTTATAACATGCTGAGACTGAATACTGACTGTACTGAAATATGGTCAATGCAAAAGAGTCTGACTGAACTGTGGGAGCTACTAATAACTGACATATAACCACATGAGCTAAATGTAGAGTCCGATGTATACCCCCACATCGAGAGGACCCAATATACCCTGCCAGAGGTATAGAGGCATGTTGGCGTGATCACTAAACTAATGTTGCCCACAGAGGGGACTTACACCTACATGGCTCGTAGTTCTGGGACTATATGGGTACGCTGAACCTTAGTCCAACTCGGTATTATGCTACTCCCAATGAATTAATTGGTTAACTGGTTATGACTAAATTTTTGTAAATACTGGATAGCTTGAAACTGAACATGCAAACTGAGAATGCAACAATTAATCTGATAATGATGCATTCATGAACTGAGGCATGTATAACTGAATACTGAAATATCTGGCCTAGCATGTGTAATTCAAGAACTAAAGAAATACATAGCTAGGGTTCTGAAATTTATGCGATAAACTAAACAATAACAGGATAATCTGATTTGGAATATTTAAATAAATAATTCATGATGATCTGTTGAAATTCTAGAAACCCTAGGTCTGCTAATAATCATGGAATCAAGAATCTAACTGAATTCTAGGGATCTAATGGGCGAAAGGAACCCACTTGTGAAATCCCACATATCTCGTGACGAATTCCACGGAGAAATCTTTCGATTTCGGGGCTGGAACTGATGGAACCTTGTTGCGTTCTTGACTAGAATTCTTGACCTTTTTCTCCTATCTTGATTCTAATTTCCTAAGTTTTTATTAATGATTTTGACTAAGGTGAGTTCTAGTTGTGTTTCTAGGCTTAAACTAACTAAAACCTCATGATTTAGGGTCTAAACGACGTATCTTAGGGGTTAAACGAAATAGGAAAAGACTAAAAGAACCCTGACTTAGCTGCTGTCGGAGTGACTGACGGACGGGACTGAAGGGCCGTCATTCAATCGATGGTCCGTCGATTGGATCCGTCGGTCGAGTCTGGCCGACAGGGCTTCACTAAAACGGGCATAAATCTTTACTCGGAAGTCGGAAGCAAACTTGGTGGCGTTGAAAAGATAATTCAATCATCTATCATATGATTGGTCGTGGGATACACAATTCCTTTTGTGCTAAAAGTTATAACCATTTGAAGTTGATCCATTAACAATTTTCAACTAACTGGTTGTTAATCCTCACCTATGGTCAGACCTAAGGACCGTGGATCGATTGACAGTCCGTGCTGGTCAACCGTCAATCGGGACTGAAGCTGGGCTTTTGGGGTATCGATCCACGGACACGAACTACGGTCCGTGACCTGACCTACGGACCGTAAGTCCGGCCGGCGGTCAACACTTAGCCAAATTTTCTGACTGAGTCCTGGGGAAGTTTTCTTTCACGAACCACGGACCTGCAGAACGGACCGTGAGTCCATCTACGGTCCGTGGATGGTGTCCGTGAGTGCCACGTGTAACACTAGAAATCTGAAATCTCTATTTTCGGATACGGGGTGTTACAATATATGTCACGACACAGACCATCGTGATTGACACCTGCACTAACCCTCCGGTGGGAGAACCATTACTACAACCCAAACTAACATTTTCTTATGAAAACTAAGGCATTTAAAGTTACGGAAGCAGGTTTAAATGACAATAAAAATGGAGCCCCCATAAACTCCAAGGTTTTAACAAACTAGCCAAACAAATGCGGAAGAACAACTCCTAGAACCTGAAAGTCATTGTACCAAAACTCTACTAACGACAAGTCTAACAACAAGGGGTACAACCCCGAAACTAAACAACACCTTAAACAAATAGTTTGAGTCCGAAAAGAGTGGACTTAAACAAGAAAGATCCATGGCAGCCCGAAAGAACTCCGGTCTCGCTCAATAGTCACCTAGCTGAGGTCTATCAATAGCCGCCTGAAGATGCCCTATACTCAACAAATAACAAGCAAGTGCAGTATCAGTACAAAGCCATAGTGTACTTTTAGGATTACCCAGCTATCCCAAAGGATCAATATACATAAGCAGTCAAAACAATGTAAAATACACATATATAATATTATTCATCACTTTCAAATAATGCACAATTTCATAAGTCTCAAGAGATACAATTATCCTTTCAGAGCAACATATAGTCTTTCAATATTAATCATCATTAGATATGAATGTAATCATCACAAGTATATACGAATCACAATTGAATGGTCCTCTTAGGGAACCCAATTCAATGGTCCTCTCATGGAACCCAAACCCAAACTGTTAGCATACCGGTTCATGGTACTCGATCAAAGTTAGTATGCTGGAACGTGGCAGCCGATCCCATGTTTATGAAAAAATGTGGAAATCAATCCCATGTTTATGCCGAAACGTGGCAACCGATCCCATGTTTATGCTGGAACGTGGCAACCAATCCATTAAACAAGCCACAATCACAATCATAATGTACATTCTCATAATTATACAATCAAGTGTTGATTCATGGCATACAATCATTCGTTCATACTCAATTACATTAGGTGTGATCAATATGTTTCATTCACATACATGCATATATGCATTACAATGAAGCAATTACAAACATATATCATACCAACATGAAATCACAACCATCACCTATGTCGAATCCAAGCTTGAATCCCTTAAGTCACTTGAATCTTCCCTTTCCGGATTCTTTCCTCTTGTTCTAGGTCTACGAACAATAATTTATACGCAAGGATCAACAATCAAAGGTCTAATTATCCAGATTACAACAAACCCAATAACCCTAGACCAAACCCTTGATCCCCATACCCATATTAGGGCTTTTTCAACCATAAATTCCAGATCAAAACCCTCCCCATCGATAATTACCCATGAAACTAAGTTCTACGGATCGAAAAATAGATTCAGAAAGTGAAAACCTTACATTTAGCCTTAAGAATGGTGAAAAATGGCAGACAACTCTCTTGGGGTCGTTCCTTAGCTCTCAAAGTCGAAAAGTGCATAATAAAATATTTTGGGGGTTTTATTTTCGACTTAAGTCGTGTCTGTCCCGCTACGACGGTACCCATCCTGCTACAGTGGCAGCCATCCCTCTACGGTGGCATGTACGGAGACAAAATGCTGGAATTTGAATTCCAAGACCCCATTTCACAATGAACCTTCAACCCTTGACATTTAAAACCACCCCTTCACGCTAAGATCATTTTTGGGAGTTCTACTCGCCCGAATTAATTTGTGTAAAGTCATACGGGTTTCTTAACGGCTTAGCTATCTATTCCTGTAATCAAAATCATAACTAAATTAGCCAGTTGTTACCAGATTTCCCTAGACTTTACTGACTCTGATTTCATCCAAATCAGGACTAGGTTAGGAAATTCCAAGTTACTACCAAAAGTTTCCTGACCCCAATTCTTTCTCCATTGGCATTTCCCTAACGAAGCAATCCGGTCATTACAATAGATACCAATTTACCAATCACTCGTCCCCGAGTGATCAACTAGGGAAGATTGGCTAAAGTAAGGGTAGAGTAGCATCTGACACATTGACTTACTTGGGATACTTGTCTTGCATGTCCTTAGCTTGTGGACATCGTGATCAAGAATTTCAAACGGTTCTTCTTTATACAGAAGGTCTTGTCTTAACACAACCGAGTCTCACTTTATGATATAATCTTCGTTCCCAAACCAACAGATTTAATACATACATATCCATCCATTCAATGCCTCGATGAAGTCATCACAATTCTCGAGTGATATTTATTGTTGTATGTGTACTTAACTAACAACAGAGCTATTTCCTATAACCACCAAAGTTGATCGTTCATATGAATGCAACATGTTATCAAAGATTTTGACACAACATCAGGACGAATCCTTCCTCACATAACCATGATAAAATTCTAGATCAATACTCGCTAAAATTAGAAGTGAACCTGAACCAACCAACACACACTCATAATACACAAACAATCATAGTCCTTATCAACATCTCCATCTCACAATATAAATTTCCATAAGCTTAAGTTATAAAAATTTGATCTTTAGACATCAGATACACATCGAGGGATATTTTCAAGCATACAAACCCTCCAACAACACTATCAAAATGCTAGATTTAGAAATTGTAGATTACCTCTTAAAAAATATTAGAATTGGACCCAATGATCCCCACATTCAACCAGACATAATCAATACATGACCTCGACGACAAGATGAATATTAAGATTGTCGGACAACCATAAATTAGCATGGTAGCTTTTCTATAAATTTTCATAAGCAAGGTGGTACATGTAGAACCACTAAATAGTTTAACAACTCCAAGACAACACCAAATATATCATTTGAAATAACCAAATCTTCCCAATCTTCCCACTCCATCAAGGGAACATCGCACGATTGGTGCCCATGATCAACCACTAGGGATCCACCCACAAAGTGAAAACACACGTAATCATAGCCAGTGAAACATACTCACTACCATGTACAAAAAATGAAATACATGATCACATAAGAATTTATCGAATAAAATGAAAGGTTTTCCTCTGAAGAGTCGATACCAGCCATTTCCAGTCACTTGACTCCACTTACTCTTCACATCCTTCCATTAAAGCCCACACTCTCAATACTAACAACCATCATAAAAACTCAGACCATTTACTTACCCTAAACCAATACTTTTTAAATGAAAACCTTTCTTAGACATATAATAACCTTTACGACTCAAACCAAGTACAGTTGATCATCACTCACCTTACAATTTCATACCTCGATAGAATACATCACCACGAATGTAGCCTTACAATGAAAAATTTGAATTGTAAATTCAACCGTATAACACAATCCTCTTATCTCTCAACATTAGCTTATATCTTAAAGATTTTTATGAATTCCTGGATCTTTGCTTATCATTGATCGCCTCTCCATCGATCTTACAATACCTTTCACTAAAAATTTGATCGTACTCGATACTAAACTCAAAACAGAGACACGACAGTTATCATCACACTCGAGCTAATGTCTATCCACTCTTTCCTAAGTCATTTCCAATAGTTTTTAAACAATCTAAAGGACTTGTGACACTATTACCATAGCCATAACAAACAAATGAAATCATGCATCTCTGAACCCAATTATCTACCTCTCTGAAGATATTTCTTCAGCCTTTGCAATCAATTAAATCATTCTTGCTCTAGCCTCTCTCTAAAGGTTGTACTACATTCCACTATATTTTCCTTCATTATAACTCTAGCTTTTTTAAATTTCGTTCGAGCCCACCATATCTTAAAACTTTCCAAACACCCACGTTACTCACCAATTATTGGAAAACCACAACCTTAGATACTAGAAAGTCCTAACTACTATACGATACTTCGCTTAGCCAACAATCTTATTATATAGTTGCATCCCATCACAATCCATCGCGAACTCTTTTTACCATTACACTCAGTTTGTCATGACTCTCACTATGAAGTCAACATTTTCATCAACATGACAACTAAAACTCAGGTATACTCATCAAATTTAAAAGACTAACACAATCTTGGTACGCACTTTCTTACTAAAATATTCAATTTCCTTCACCCAAGTATACTCAAGGGAACTGTCTTTATCCATAAACTTGTCATATCGGTATTAATCCACTCCCTTATAGATTAAGGTAAAATCATCAGTCCTCATACAACCCTCTTCTTCTTAACAAACAAGACAGGAGCACCCCACTTGGAAACACTAGGACGGATGAACCCTTTATAAAGAAGCTCTTGGATTTGAGCCTTAAGCTCTCTTAATTCTGCTGGAGCCATACGATACGGAGGGATGGAAATGGGGCGAGTGCTAGTTTCCAAGTCAATGCAGAAATCTATATCTCTGTCCGGAGGCATACCAAGCAAATCCATAGGAAACAATTCCTTACACTAAGATACCACAGAAATAGACTTAATAGAGGGAGACTCAACCTCAACATACCAAACATGAGACAATTAAACCAAACAACCCTGCCCTACCAATTTCCTAACCCGAATGAAGGATATGATGTTAACTAGCTTAGGCATGTACACCTCTTCCCACTCTAATTTTTCCCTATCGTGGATATCCAGAGTAACTAACTTAGTATTATCATTAAGCCCGATGTAATAGGGGGACAACCAAGTCATGCCTAAGATTATGTAACACCCCGTACGAACTAGTAAGAACTAACTAAGGCTTGACTAAATCTACTAGGTTGAACTAGACCCTCACATGTTAGTTTTATAGTTGGAAACTTGTTTAAATGATGATTAATGGCTATTAAAGTTAGTTTGGTTACATCAGAGGTCAAACGTCAAGAAACGACCATGACGCCCGAAAACTAGTCTTTGGTGCTAGTGAGGGTGCTAGTGTCTTGTTGTGTTATTTGGTGTGTTGTTTGAGGTCTAAAACCCATAGGAGACTCTTATTCATAAATGGACAAGTTTACAGTCCAAACGACCAGGTACGACGCCCCAAGGACCACCCAACGGGTCCTTGAGGAGGACCCAACCTTTGGCCAAAAGCTGTCAAAAACAGCTTGACCCACGAAGGCCATTTTGAGGCGTCAATTGATACACACCCCATGGAGTGCGGTCATGGATCATCCCTGCAACTTGAATTGGTTCCCTGCAACAAGGAAGCCCCAGTCACAAACCACGAAGGCAGTCCACGCCACATAAACCCACCAACGGTTCGTGGATAGGGGTTCCGTAGGTGCTGCCAATTTCTAGCCCTCTAGTCGTCGGTTGGTGATTTGTAGTTAAGTTATTTAATTAATTAAGTTCTTATGAGGTTGGTTAGTTCGATGATTAATCAGCTTAATAGGCTAGAAAGAACCTAAGCTAAGTCATGAAATCACTTAGAACCAAGCCCCCAAAACAGTCCCCTTATGTTGCCTTGGCAGTTTTGCTCCCTCACCTTGGTGGTGATCGATGGAGCCGTTACACGCCCCATGGACCAAACCACGGTTTGTGGATGGACCTCGTGAGTCCATACTAAATTTTCTTATGGCCTTCATCATTTAGAGCCACAGTCCAAAACCATGGAAGCCAACCACGGCTAGTGGACTGACCAACGGTCCGTGGAAGGTTAGCTATGAATGGGAACTGTTTTGACAGTTTTTACTAAAGTTGAGGGTTAGTATTTTAGTTAGTTAATTAAGAGGGTTTAAGGGAGGTCGGTAAGGTGGTTAATTAATGGACTATATAAGCTTATAGGACCCTAAACTAATCCATTAATTCACCACAAGTGTAGACCGCAAAACATAACCCAATTCTTTTCCCTTCCAAAATTCTCTCTCTCAAAACTCTCTCTCAACGCAAGACTCCATTGAAGAACTTGGAAGGACCTTAGAAAGAGCTTGTAGATGGGAGGTTCCACACGAAATTCATAGCATTTAACTAAGGTATGGTTGCTCTTCACTCTTGGGATCCCTTTCTCCAAGAGGTCATTTCAAAGATGGTTTTCAAAATCCCCCAAATTGTAGATTTTAATCCAAAAACGTGGGTCTTCTTTCTAAATGTTGAAATGTTGATATAAACTGATTTTGATTGATGATATATGAAAAATTATGTATGAATTCGTGTAGTGCTGGTGATTTTTGAAGAATCCCCCATGAGACCAATGGTTCCCCTTCATTCTCCAATTCTAACCCTAGTTGTGTTGAATAGTGATTGAAGGTTTTGAATTGAATGTGATGCTATGTAATTCATGATTGTATGATGATATGACCTTAAATTATGTATGATTACTATGGAATTTGGGTTAAGTCTTGAATGGGGCCTTTAAGGCTATGATGAGATGATAGCAATGTGATTCTTTATGTATTGTTGAATGTACTTGCTTAATTCATGTATGATGAAGTTGGATGATGGTTCCTTCTTCCCTCTAACCCAAGTTGGTAATTGAGCATGTTATGATGAGATGCAATGCAAGTATGAATGTGGTGAGATGTTGGTATCATTATTATTATGTTGAATTGAAGGTAATTCTTGTTAACACAATCTGAACATGCTTTTAGTAAAGGTGTTTTATGTGAAAGGCTTTCTCACACATGTACACACACATGAATGAATGAAGCTATTGCTAATGTATTGAATGTGAGTCTCTTTAAAGGTTTCCTCAATTGTACTCTAAACTAGTCTATGTTATGGATGATATGATAATGTGAAAGGTCATTCTCAGATGATGAAGGTTGTTGATGAAAGGTTTTCTCATCTATGAACTCTTGAGCTTTTATGACTATATGAGGGGTATTGCCCTAAAGGTATTCTATATGACCTTAAATGGTAATATAAAGACTAATGATTACTTTAAAAGGCAAATTACTTAGATAGTATTGATGCTATACCTAATGTGTTGTTGTGGTGTTGATGACCTATTTTGCTCATCCTTAATCCTCTAAACTTGAATTAGACATGAAGTATGTAAGTATGTTATTGTATGATTAATATATGATTGCAAGGTAGTTCTCATTATTATAATGTAATGTAAATTGAAAGGTTTACTCACTTGCTAGGTGTTTCTAAGGTGAAAGGATTGTTACTCAGTTATGAACACATATGAGCTATTATGGTAAGATGTCTACATAAGAGTCTAGTAAAGGCTAATGTGAACTTATGTGATGACTAAAGATGATTACAAAAGGGAATTAGATGCTTAGCACCGAAAGGGCATGTAAATGAGATGGGGGCCTTACGTTTAGTAAGTCCGGCTGCCACATGGATTTCCTCACATTTAGCAAGTCGGAATACCCACGATATGTGTTGTCTCATGAGATGGAAATCCCACGTTTAGTAAGTTAGGGTTTCTAGAAGGAATCTCTTTGACCCTTAACTATGTGCGCACATAGGACTCTCCCTTAGTGGATCCACTAGATAGCTATGTATGAATGGTTACACCTTAGGCAAGTGTTAACCCTCTCTTTTCGGTATGGGAGTAGAACACCGGATTCCATGTAGCTCTCATGGTCTATGTCGGTTATTGCAATATTTCCCTAATGTAAATGTTAATGAGGGTATGAAAGGTGTGAACTCTTACTAAGTCTTTCTTAAGGGTTTCTACATAGTGTAAGGGAGGGTATGGAACTTCTCTTGCACATTGAACTTGTGGGATCCTAAGGGATGGTTGCAGTAGTGTTCTCTTATGATTATGATGATTATAACTTATGTATGTTGAATCTATGTTATGTATGATCATTATGAAGATGGTTTACCTATGATATGGAGTATTTGAATTACGACTAAGATGTATGATATGAACATGTTGCATGAACTATGCCTTAATGGTGTTGTTCGATTTTATTATGAAGATTATGAATAATGCATTCTTTAAATGTACTATGTTAATGATTGACTTTTCTTGATATGAAGTAATGTTTGTGAAGGTCACCTTACTATGTAGATGACCTATGGATAAGACTAATGTATGATAAGTATGAGCATGGTGATCCAAAGGTAATACTTAATGTAGGTAGGACTACGGACCCTACCTATGCATTGCACAAGTAGAACTTAGGGTTACTTATGTGATTACTCTATTATGATGCAATGATCTTGATATTTACTATGCATGAGTATTATATCTTGTAATGAGTGATATTTGCGTTATGACTGTGTTTGGAGACTATGCTATGGTGTTGTTTATTACCCTTGTGCTTTAATGAACATTATGTGAGTTGTTTAAGACTTATGATTCTTCAACTCTTTCAAGAAGATGTTCAAAAGTGCATAAAGCATGGTTTCAACTAAATGTCCCCTGTATGCATGTTTGAATGGTTTTACCTGCATGGCTTACATATTTAGTACATATGTTGTACTAACCCATATATGTTCTACATTTTTACAAAGTGTAGGGTTTGGTGATGTGATGTCTTATGCTTGGAAGTTGGATTTCTAAGGAGCTTGGGAATGAAGACTTGGGGAGTCCTCATAGTTTCGAGGATGAACCTATCTCGTACAGTTATGTCATTATGTATTTATGTTTTAAGTCTTTAGACTTGAGTAAGGTCCGTGTCCCTAGTAATTATTATGTAAAGGCCGTGTCCTAAGTTGTTATGAAAGAGTTGTTATTCTAAATGTTATTGATGGTTTGAGACATAGTGTCATAGGCTCTCTCTTATTTTATGAAGACTTTGATTGTAAAGAAAAGTTTAAATTTTCCGCTATTTTCAGATGCTTTAATGTTAATGATATGCTAAGGTCTTGTATAAGAACTCTGAGAGGTCGAGTACGCCGTGTTACCACTAGGGGTGCTCTCGGGTCGTTACAAACTTGGTATCAGAGAAAAAGGTTATGAAATGGTGTTAGGTTGTCTCAAACCACGTCTAGTAGAGTCTTGTTCATCGGTATGAGTTGCGACACATCTATGAGCGAAAGGCTATAGGACGTTAGGAAACTTCACTTCTTCATTCTCTAAGTCGTGCCATAGATCTATAAGCACTCTCTCTTATTCCTTGTCTTATGGTCTTTAGAATACGGCCACTTGAAGGGTTCTTGCTAGAAGGAGCGAGGGAGAAAGGTTGGTTGTGATGACAATTATGGCTATGTGACTTGTGAACTTTGATGCAATAGATTGTGAAGTTGTATATAGTGTGACTAATGCTTCATAATTGCCTTTGTGTTTGTTAGAAGAACTTGTGTAGGCTTACTCCTAAGGGGGAGATAGTGTGCCTACCTAGCAAGGTAATTATGAGGTCATGTTTGGCTTATGTTGTGCTTTAAAGTTGACTTTGAGGTTGCATGTACCACCTAGTTGTGGTAAGGAAGAAGAGTGTAGGTGTTGACCAACTTCAAAAAGAGTTAGTTGTCTTTTAAGATTGATATTAAGTATGGTCATTTAAGTAGAGCCATATGTGGTGGATTGGTATAACCCAACTTAACCATAATGAGGGTTATGGTGTGATGGTCTTTGAGGAAGAATGGTGCCTAGACTTGTTGAGTCAGTAAACTCCTTTAAAGGAGGGTAGAAGTGAAATCTTCAATGGTTTAGAAACATATTGTGTAAGAAGTGTGAAGATTTAGTTATGACTTGCTCCGGCCATAGAATTTAAGGGAATGATGTTGGCCTTTATATAGTTAACAGTAATACTCATATTTGATGCCAAATAAAAATTTCATCCAAAACTTTGAAAACAGTCACAAGTACAACACTCCTCCGGTATACTTCATGAGACAGGAATTACCACAGGAAGCTAAAGCTTACTTTGACCTTGACAAAATAGGCATGGCAAGCTTTAGAAGGAGAAAGCAAAAGAGAATAAAAATACCTCCTCGAACTTCTCCTCGCTGTCACTATATACTCTTCAGCTAGGCTGTTTCCAGATTAGTTTTAGCTTTTTTGAAGAGTCTTATAGCTTTTTGTTTTTTATTTTGCTTATTTTATGAGGGGAGTGTGTCCCTCATGTATGCATTCCTAAAACTATTGTAGTGAGAGGAGTCCTCTCAATAGATGCATAGTATCTAGGTTTATTTAGTAGTATGGGTATTGAAATAGTTATTCTTAGTAGGATGACTGACTCACAAACCACTATATGATTCGAGGTAAGGCTTATGTCCCCTTTTTTTATTTTAAATTTATTATGAAATGATAAGGCTTGGGGGTGCTGCTCATCCCCTGACCCTCCCAAGGGTCGTTAAACTAAAAAAATGACTACCTATGGTAGTGAATGGTGCATTGATAATGATTTTAGAATATTGCATCTGAAACATTATTCTTTAATAATTTTTTGACATGATCAACGTTCAACAGTCAAGACACTAGAAACCTCAACCATAGAAACACAATTTAGATTTTGAAGACGGAAGACGTGGACATTATGTACTATTAAAGGAAGGAAACCAAGTTGCATACTTCATGGGAAAATGCCATCTAATAGTACCTTCTACGACTTTTTCTTAAGATTTTCGTTAGAATTAAACTTGGATTTCAATGTAATAGATGATCGCCTCAGGCAGTAATTTTGAAACTGCTGGCAATTTTTTCATGTTAGACAAACCATCCACAATTCATTGGCTCTTAGTTCTTCAAACAAGCAACCAGTTTCAAGATAATCCGAACCACTAGAGTGGTTGTTATTAAGGTTACAATACAATATGACGTTTATGGGTATGCCCAGCCAACTCGGGACCCATCCCTTAGTAAATCATAATACATTGAGAATAACACATATATAAATTTGAATATGAGTTTTAACTAATCTCTAAATCTGTAATTAGAATTAAATGATATTCATCATTGTAATTTTAACTAATCAATCTAAAGAAGCATTTGGGAATTGATATTTATATTCAAAGAAATGTCAGTGAATACTTAAACAAAAGGACTAGATTATACCCTATTATTGTGAATAGGTAAGACCTATAAACAATGAAACAGAGTCATTTTGAATTGAAACGAAATGTTCTTCATAGTCCTACTTCAACCTATAATTCCACAAGAACCAAATCAGTCTTTCACATCTATGTTTTATACTTGGAGTTTCTAATAATTACTTGTAACCAAGAAGATGAGTCATTCAATTATAATGCATATACATGTATATGTCTACATTTCTTAAGTAAATGGCTCACAAAATCTCTACACCTAATATTTTTTGTACTGACTGTACAGATGAAATCATTAACCTATTTAATGTTAAAACAGAGGAAAAAGAAGTAACTTGAATACACAAGAAAAAAAACCATCAATATAACTTATGGAAGAAACACAATAACTCGATTGGAAGATGAACTCACCCGAAACTTTCTCAAAACAAGTTGCGATGGAATTTTTTTGAGCAGAGCAGCAACAAATCGATGAAGAACAAACCTGTTGCGATAGAATTTATTTCGAGTAGAGCAGCAACAAATCGATGATGAAGAAGAAACCTTTGTTGATTTAATGGAAGAGTGACGTTGAGATTAGGGTAAACAACAACAACACAACGAAGAAGACACCACTATAGATCTAAGGGCAGAACATTGTTGAGATTAGGGCTGAGAATCGTTGAGATTAAGGTAGAGAACCTTGAGTTTCAATGGTGAGTTGAAGAGTTTCAGTGGAGAGCTTCTTTTTTAGCGGTAAGATGAAGAGATTATAAAGGATTAAGTCTTTTTCCTTTTACTTTCAGTACTATTTTTTCCGTGCCCAACATTTTTTGTTAAAACAAAAATTTTCATCTGGCGAAAAAATCTCCCGCTCAAGCCTCAATGCCTCTAATTACATTTTGGGACTACTTAGTATGTTTTTTAGGGATCGGATTTAATATCTTCCCTATAAAATATATTAATAAGGACCGAAATATAATCTCGTCCCAATAGATATACTTTTAGAGACAAGAATATAGACTCGTCCTTAAATGTTGGTCTTAATTAAGGCTTTTTGTTGTAATAAAAGCATGACTTGCTGAAATCCCGACATCCTCATCTCTTTGTTCCATTCCTATTCTCGCTTGAGACCAAGAGTTCCTAGATGTGTTTATGTTATGTTTTAGGAGTCATGTGTGACTTAGGTGTTTTCATGAATTCCTTATGATAAATATGTTCTTAAGAATTCATGTATTGAGGTAAAATGAGTTTTCATGTCTCATGTTCCTTTGTTGATAGGCAATTAGAGTAACAAACCTATATGATTCATCAGGTGAATAGTTTAACCGTGGTGCACCCGCCTTGAAACAGCGGGACCCGGTGGGTACAGCTAGTCGGGTTCGCAAAAAGCGACACCCGAAAACCACGGTTAAAAAAAAAAAAAAAAAAAAAAACCTGTGCTTTTAAGAAGTAAAGGCATAGTTGGCCAAAGATGATATGATAAGCATGATTTGAGTTGGAGAAGGAAATTCCTCCAATGAAATGGAATATGTCTAAGTTGCATGCATATTGAGTTCATAGAGGTAGTCCTATTCTCTCATGTTGTATGATGTGTGCTTTAAATGGAGGTTTTTCTCCTAAGTTGTGCATTGTGTGTAATATGGCATACTTGACTTCATGATGTGAATTAAATGAACATGCTTGAATGTGTTCTTATGAAATGCAATGTTAGCTCCTTATGTAGTGGAAACTTGCCTAAAGTGTGTTTGAGGTAGTTCCTCCCATGTTTATGTGAATTAATGAGGTTTGTGCATTTCCATAAAAACTTGTGTTTTTGAATAAAAATGAGTTGTGTGAGTTGTTTCCCTCATGTTGTAGTGCATTGGTTATAAGAAATCTATTGTACTTCATGAAAATAAAATATGAGCATGTCTTAGTGTGGAGTTGAGAATTTCCCCCTTGAAAGAGGGCTATTGAATATGAAAACTTTTGTACGAGCTTTACGATGATATGATGAGCATGTTATGAATAGGAGAAGGTAGTTCCTCCTTGAACATAACTAAACATGATAATGCCACATATGTATATTGATAGATGTAATTCCTACTTCTTTACATTTACATTGACTATGTGGAATTGGAGTTTAAGTTCCTCCTTTTGAAAATGATGCTCTTTCTGTTTGGTGTATTTTTGAGTTGTACATCATATCATTGTTGACATGCTTGTTGGGATGCTAGTGTGAGTCATTGACTCCTTATGATGTTTTAAGTGTCATCCGAGGACGAATATTCCTCAGGTGGGGATATTGTAACACCCCGTTCGAACTAGTAAGACATAACTAAGGCTTGACTAAATCTAGTAGGTTGAACTAGAGCCTCACATATTAGCTTTATAGTTGGAAACTTGTTTAAAAGATGAAAAATGGCTATTGAAGTTAGTTTGGTGACTTTAGAGGTAAAACGTCAAGAAACGGCCATGACGTCCTGAAACTAGTCTTTGGTGCTAGTGTGGGGGCTAGTTTGTTGTCGTGATGTCCGGTGTGTTGTTTGACGCCTAAACCCCATAGGAGTGACTCTTATTTATAGATGGACATGTTTAGGGTCCAAACAATTGGGTACGACCACCCAAGGACCACCCAAGGGGTCCTTGAGGAGGACCCAACCTTTGGGCAAAAGCTGTCAAAAATAGCTTGACCCACGAAGGCCTTTGACGAGATGTCAATTGATCCACTCTCCATGGAGTGAGGTCGTGGATCAGCCCTGCAACTTGACATGGTTCCCTGCAACAGGGAAGCCGCAGTCACAACCCACGAAGGCAGTCCACGCCACGTGAACCCACCAACAGTTCGTGGATAAGGGTTCCGTAAGTGCAGCCAATTTCCAGCCCTCTAGTTGTCGGTTGGTGATTTGGATTTAAGCTGGTTAATTAATTAAGTGCTTATTGGTTTGGTTAGTGAGATGATTAATGACCTTAATAGGCTAGAAATACCATAATCTAAGTCATGAAATCACTTAGAACAAAGCCCCCAAAACAGTCCCCCTATGCTGCCTTGGCAGTTTTGCTTCGTCACCTTGGTTGTGATCCCCGGAGCCATTCCACTCCTCGTGGACCAAACCACGCTCCATGGATGGACCTCGTGAGTCCATAATTAGTTTTATTAGGAGCCTGCAGCATTTAGAGCCAGATTCCGAAACCACGGAAGCTAACCACGCCCAGTGGACTGACAAACGGTCCATGGAAGGCTAGCCATTGATGGGAACTGTTTTGACAGTTTTTACTTACGTTGAGGGTTAGTTCTTTGGTTAGTTAATTAATAAGGGGTTAAGGGTGGTCTGTTAGGTGGTTAATTAATGGTCTATATAACCTTATAGGACCCTAAACTAATCCATTAATTCACCACAAGTCTAGATCCCAAAACATAACCCAATTCTTTTCCCTCCCAAAATTCTCTCTCTCAACTCAAGACTCCATTAAAGAACTTGGAAGGAGCTTATAAAGAGCTTGTAGATGGGAGGTTTCACACGAAATTCATAGGTTTTAACTAAGGTATGGTTGCTCTTCACTCTTGGGATCCCTTTCCCTAAGAGGTCGCTTGAAAGATGGTTTTCAAAATCCCCCAAATTGTAGATTTCAATCAAAAAACGTGGGTCTTCTTTCTAAATATTGAATTGTTGTTATAAACTAATTTTGATTGATGATATATGAACAATTATGGATGAATTCATACAGTGTTGGTGATTTTTGAATAATCCGCCATGAGACCCATATTTCCCCTTCTTTCTCCAATTCTTACCCTAGTTGTGTTGAATAGTGATTGAAGGTTATGCATTGAATGTTATGATATGTAATTCATGTTTGTATGATGATATTATGCTAAATTATGTATTATTGCTGTGGAATTAGGGTTAAGTCTTGATTGGGGCCGTCAAGGCTATGAGGAGGTGATATCAATGTGATTCTTTATGTATTATTGAATGTACTTGCTTAATTCATGTATGATGACGTTGGATGATGGTTCCCTCTTCCCTCTAACCCTATTTGGTAATTGAGCATGTTATGATGAGATGCAATGCCAGTATGAATATTGTGGGATGTTGGTGTTATTATTGTTATGTTGAATTGAAGTTAATTCTTGTTAACACAATCTGAATATGCTATGAGTAAAGGTCTTTTATGCGAAAGGCTTTATCACACATGTGTACACACATGAATGAATGAAGCTATTGCTAATGTAATGAATGTGAGTCTCTTGAAGGGTTTCCTCAATTACTCTAAACTAGTCTATGATATGCATGGTATGATAATGTGAAAGGTCATTGTCAGAGGATGAAGGTTCTTGATGAAAGGTTTTCTCATCTATGAACTCTTGAGCTTTTCTGACTATGTGAGAGGTATTCCCCTAAAGGTATTCTATATGGCCTTAAATGGAAATGTAAAGAATAATGACTACTTTAAAAGGTGAATTACTTATATTGTAATGATGTTATACCTAATGTGTTGTTGTTGTGTTGATGACCTAGTTTCCTCATCCTTAACCCTCTAACTTGAATTAGCTATGAAGTATGTATGTATGTTATTGTATGATTACTATATGATTGAAAGGTAATTCTCATGATTATAATGTAGTGTAAAGTGAAAGGTTTACTCACTTGCTAAGTGTTTCTAAGGTGAAAGGATTGTTACTCAGTTATGAACACATATGAGCTATTATGGTAAGATGTCTACATAAGAGTCAAGTAAAGGCTAATGTGAACTTATGTGATGACTAAAGATGATAACAAAAGGGAATTAGATGCTTAGCACCGAAAGGGCATGTAAATGAGATGGGGATCTCACGTTTAGAAAGTCCGGCTCCCCACATGGGTTTCCTCATGTTTAGCAAGTCCGGATTACCCACGGTATGTGTTGTCTCATGAGATGGAAACCCCTCGTTTAGTAAGGTAGCGTTTCTAAAAGCAATCTCCTTGACCCGTAACAATGTGCTCACATAGGACTCTAGCTTAGTGGATCCACCTAGATAGCTATGTATGAATGGTTACACCTTACGCAAGTGTTAACCCTCTCTTTTCGGTGTGTGAGTAGAACACCGGATTCCAGCTAGTTCTCATAGTCTATGTCAGTTATTGCAATATTTTACTAATGTAAAAGTAAATGATGGTATGAAAGGTGTGAACTCTTACTAGGGCTTTCTTAAGGGTTTCTACATAGTGTAAGGGAGGGTATGCGACTTCTCTTGCACATAGCACTTGTGGGTACCCAAGGGATGGTTGTAGTAGCGTTCTCTAATGATTAAGATGATTATGACTTATGTATATTGAAGATATGTTATGTATGATCATTATGAAGATGATTTACCTATGATATGGACTATTTGAATTATGACTAAGATGTATGATGTGAACATGTTGCATGAACTATGCCTTAAAGGTGTTGTTCTATGTTATTATGAAGATTATGAATAATGCATGCTTTAATTGTATTATGTTAATGATTGACTTTTCTTGATATGAAGTAATGTTTGTGAATGTCACCTTTCTATGTATATGACCTATGGATAAGACTAATGTATGATAAGTATGAGCATGGTGATCCAAAGGTAATACTTAGTATAGGTAGGACTATGGATCCTACCTATGCATTACACAAGTAGAACCTAGGGTTACTTATGTGATTACTCTATTCTGATGCAATGACCTTGATTTTGACTATGCGTGAGTATTAGGTTTTGTAATGAGTGATATATGCATTATGGATGTGTTTGGAAACTTTGCTATGGTGATGTTTATTACCCTTGTGCTTTGATGAACTATACGTGAGTTGTTTATGACTTATGATTCTTCAAATCTTTCAAGAAGATGTTCAAAAGTGCATAAATCATGGTTTCAACTAAATGTCCCTTTTATCCATGTTTCAATGGTTTTACTTACATGGCTGCCATACTTAGTACGTGTGTTCTATTAACCCATATTTTTTTCTACATTTTTACAAAGTGTAGGGTTTGGTGATGTGATATATTATGCTTGGAAGTTAAGGTTCTAAGGAGCTTGGGAATGAATACTTAGGGAGTCCTCATAGTTTCGAGGATGAACCTATCTCGTACACTTATGTCATTATGTTTTATGTCTTTAGACTTGTGTAAGGGTCGTGTCCCTAGTAATTATTATGTAAGGGTCGTGTCCCTAAGTTGTTATGAAAGATTTTTAATTCTAAATGTTATAGATGGTTTGAGACATAGTGTCATAGACTCTCTCTTATTTTATGAAAACATTGATTGTAAAGAAAACTTTTAAATTTTCTGCTATTTTCATATGCTTTAATGTTCAGGATATGCTAAGGGCTTGTATAAGATCACTGAGAGGTCGAGTATGCCACGTTACGACTAGGGGGTGCTCTCGGGTCGTTACAAACTTGGTATCTGAGCATAAGGTTTTGAAATGGTCTTAGGAAATGTCAAACCACGTGTAGTAGAGTCTTGTTCATCGGTGTGAGTCGCGACACATCTATGAGCGATAGGCTATAGGACGTTAGGAAACTTCACTTCTTCATTCTCTAATTCATGCCATAGATCTATAAGCGCTCTCTCTTATTCCTTGTCTTATGGTCTTTAGTGTACGGACACTTGAAGGGTTCTTGCTAGAAGGAGCGAGAGAGAAAGGTTGGTTGTGTAGCCAATTATGGCTATGTGACTTGTGAACTTTGATGCAATAGATTGTGAAGTTGTATTTAGTGCGATTAATGCTTCATGATTGCCTTTGTGTTGGTGAGAAGAACTTGTGTAGGCTTACTCCTAAGGGGGAGATAGTGTGCCTACCTAGCAAGGTAATTGTGAGGTCATGTTTGCTTTATGTTGTGTTTTAAAGTTGACTTTGAGGTTGCATGTACCACCTAGTTGTGGTAAGGAATAAGAGTGTAGGTGTTAACCAGCTTCAAAAAGAGTTAGTTGCCTTTTAAGATTGATCTTAAGTATGGTCATTTAAGTAGGGCCATATGTGGTGGATTGGTATAAGCCAACTTAACCATAATGAGGGTTATGGTGTGATGGTCTTTGAGGAAGAATGGTGCCTAGACTTGTTGAGTGAGTAAACTTCGTTAAAGGAGGGTAGAAGTGAAATCCTCAATGGTTTAGAAACATATTGTGTAAGGAGTGTGAAGATTTAGTTATGACTTGCTCCGACCTTAGAATTTTAGGGAATGATGTTGTGAAGAGTTTGTCTAGGCTTACCCAAAGTGAGGGATAATGTGCTTAGATGGTAACGTCTTTCAGTATCCTTGATATTCTTGAATTAGGCTTGCTTGAAGATTCCCTACTTATGGAATCATTTTGGCTGATGGATATGAGAAGTTGAGTGTTCTAGATGTTCATGTTTTGATACACTAGAAATCCTCACCTTATGTGGTTTAGTGAGTTTGAGAAACTTAGAACCAAAGTGGTAGACTGATATGAAACCTTGAGTGATATCCTAGTGAAGGCCTTAGAAAGGGATGCAACAAGGGTTGACTTGGAAGACTTTTTGGATAGAGGTATTGATATGTTGGTAATTTCATGTGAGAGTAAGTGATATGTTGTGCTCTGGTATTGCCTTATCTAGTATGATGCCCTACGAGGCTATGAGGCTTAGAGTTCTCCGGATTAGTTAATAGAACCTTTTTTTTGGATTTTACCCTGGTCATCGGTTTGGGGTTAGTAAGAAGGGTTTATGGAAGATGTCCCATACCTTATTCCCTAGAAATACTCTTCTTGACTTGGTGGAACTTGGCAAGTTAGACGTTGATGCAACTCTTAGTATGGATGGGTTGCATACTTGGTGTGTTTTATTGATGATAGGTCTCGGATAGTTAGCAGAACATGGTACTCTTGAGTGTGTGTTAGTTACCACCTTTTGAGTAAGATGACAATTGAGCACAATTTCTTCCTATTTTAGATTTGGTACTTATTGTGTCATATGAGGGTGGTATTTCTAGATGATGAGGACCATAGACTTTTGCAAAGAGGGCAAAATATGTGTTTGGTTATGTCTTTAAGAGTGCTTGGAAGATGTTTTCATGAGGGTGGTAGTCAGGGCTTCCTCCTAAGGAGGGGATGGTGCGCTTAGAAAGCATGACTTGTTGAAATCCCGACATCCTCATCTCTTTGTTCCATTCCTATTCTAGCTTGAGACCAAGAGTTCCTAGAAGGGCTAATGTTATGTTTTAGGAGTCATGTGTGACTTAGGTGTTTTCATGATTTCCTTATGATAAATATGTTCTTGAGAATTCATGTTTTGAGGCCAAATGAGTTTTCATGTCTCATGTTCCTTATGTTGATAGGCAATTAGAGTGACAAACATAATTGATTCATGAGGTGAATGGTTTAATTGTGCTTTTAAGAAGTAATGGCATAGTTGGTGAAAGATGATATGACAAGCATGATTTGAGTTGGAGAAGGAAATTCCTCCAATGAAATGGAATATGTCTAAGTTGCATGCATATTGAGTTCATAGAGGTAGTCGTATTCTCTCATGTTGTATGATGTGTGTTTTGAATGGAGATTTTTCTCCTAAGTTATGCATTGTGTGTAATATGGCATACTTGACTTAATGATGTGAATTAAAAGAACATGCTTGAATGTGTTCTTATGAAATGCGATGTTAGCTCATTATGTAGTGGAAACTTGCCTAAAGAGTGGAGGAGGTAGTTCCTCCCATGTTTATGTGAATTAATGAGGTTTGTGCATTTCCATAAAAACATGTGTTTTTGAATAAAGATGAGTTGTGTAAGTTATTTCCCTCATGTTGTAGTGCATTGGTTACAAGAAATCTATTCTACTTCATGAAAATAAGATATGAGCATGTCTTAGTGAGGAGTTGAGAAGTTCCTTCTTGAAAGAGGGCTATTGAATATGAAAACTTTCATATGAGCTTTACAATGATAGGTTGAGCATGTTATGAATAGTGGAAGGTAGTTCCTCCTTGAACATAACTAAACATGATAATGCCATGCATGTACATTGATAGATGTAATTCCTACTTCTTTACATTTGCATTGACTATGTGGAATTGGAGTTTAAGTTCCTCCTTTTGAAAATGATGCTCTTTGTATTTAGTGTATTTTTAAGTTGTACATCATATTGTTTATTACATGCTTGTTGGGCTTCTAGTGTTAGTCATTGACTCCTTATGATGTTTTAAGTGTCATTCGGGGACGAATGTTCCCCAAGAGGGGATATTGTAACACCCCGTACGAACTAGTAAGACCTAACTAAGGCTTGACTAAATCTAGTAGGTTGAACTAGAGCCTCACATGTTAGTTTTATAGTTGGAAACTTGTCTAAATGATGAAAAATGGCTATTAAATTTAGTTTGATTACTTTAGAGGTAAAACGTCAAGAAACGACCATGACGTTCGGAAACTAGTCTTTGGTGCTAGTGTGGGCCCTAGTGTCTTGTTGTGGTGTTTGGTGGGTTGTTTGACGCCTAAACCCCATAGGAGTTACTCTTATTTAAAGATGGACATATTTAGGGTCAAAACGAACGGGTACGACCCACGAAGCTGTCAAAAACAGCTTGACCCACGAAGGCCATTGACGAGGCGTCAATTGATCCACTCCCCGTGGAGTGAGGTCGCGGATCAGCCCTGCAACTTGACTTGGTTCACTGCAACAGGGAAGTCGCAGTCACAAACCACGAAGGCAGTCCACGCCACGTGAACCCACCAACGGTTCGTGGATAGGGGTTCCGTAGGTGCTGCCAATTTCCAGCCCTCTAGTTGTAGGTTGGTGATTTGGAGTTAAGTTGGTTAATTAATTAAGTGATTATGGGGTTGGTTTGTTAGTTGATTAATCACCTTAATAGGCTAGAAATACCCTATGCTAAGTCATGAAATCACTTAGAACCAAGCCCCCAAAACTGTCCCCCTATGCTGCCTTGGCAGTTTTGCTTCCTCACCTTGGTGGTGATCCACAGAGCCATTCCACGCCCCGTGGACCAAACAACGGTATGTGGATGGACCTCGTGAGTCCATACTAAATTTTCTTATGAACTTCATCATTTAGAGCCACAGTCCAAAACCACGGAAGCCAACCACAGCTAGTGGACTGACCAACGGTCCGTGGAAGGCTAGCCGTGTATGGGAACTGTTTTGACAGTTTTTACTAAAGTTGAGGGTTAGTGTTTTAGTTAGTTAATTTAGAGGGGGTTAAGGGAGGTCGGTTAGTTGGTTAATTAATGGACTATATAAGCTTATAGGACCCTAAACTTATCCATTTTTTCACCACAAGTCTAGACCCGAAAACATAACCCAATTCTTTTCCCTCCCAAAATTCTCTCTCAAAACTCTCTCTCAACTCAAGACTCCATTGAAAAACTTGGAAGGAGCTTAGAAAGATCTTGTATATGGGAGGTTTTACACCAAATTCATAGGGTTTAACGAAGGTATAGTTGCTCTTCACTCTTGGGATCCCTTTCCCCAAGAGGTCGTTTCAAAGATGGTTTTCAAAATCCCCCAAATTGTAGATTTCAATCCAAAAACGTGGGTCTTCTTTCTAAATGTTGAATTGTTGTTATAAACTGATTTGTATTGATGATATCTAAACAATTAGGGATGAATTCATGTAGTGTTGGTGATTTTTGAAGAATCCCCCATGAGACCCATGTTTCCCTTCTTTCTCCAATTCTAACCCTAGTTGTGTTGAATAATGATCGAAGGTTATGAATTGAATATGATGTTATGTAATTCATGTTGGTATGATGATATTACCCTAGATTATGTATGATTACTATGGAATTTGGGTTAAGTCTTGAATGGGGCCTTCAAGGCTATGAGGAGATGATATCAATGTGATTCTTTATGTATTATTGAATGTACTTGCTTAATTCATGTTTGATGAAGTTGGACGATGGTTCCCTCTCCCCTCTAACCCTAGTTGGTAATTGAGCATGTTCTGATGAGATGCAATGCAAGTATGAATGTTGTGAGATGTTGGTATTATTGTTGTTATGTTGAATTGAAGATAATTCTTGTTAACACAATTCGAATATGCTATGAGTAAAGGTGTTTTATGTGAAAGGCTTTCTCACACATGTACATACACACATGAATGAATGAAGTTATTGCTAATATAATGAATGTGAGTGTCTTGAAAGGTTTCCTCAATTGTACTCTAAACTAGTCTATGCTATGCATGGTATGATAATGTGAAAGGTCATTCTCACATGATGAAGATTCTTGATGAAAAGTTTTCCTCATCTATGAAATCTTGAGCTTTTATGACTATATGAGGGGTATTCCCCTAAAGGTATTCTATATGACCTTAAATGGTAACGTAAAGACTAATGACTACTTTAAAAAGTGAATTACTTAGATTGTAATAATGCTATACCCTATGTGTTGTTGTGGTGTGTATGACCTTGTTTCCTCATCCATAACCCTCTACACTTGAATTAGCTATGAAGTATGTATGTATTTTATTGTATGATTACTATATGATTGAAAGTTAGTTCTCATGATTATAATGTAATGTAAAGTGAAAGGTTTATTCACTTGTTAAGTGTTTCTAAGGTGAAAGGATTGTTACTCACTTATGAACATTTATGTGCTATTATGGTAAGATGTCTACATAAGAGTCTAGTAAAGGCTCATGTGAACTTATGTGATGACTAAAGATGATTACAAAAGGGAATTTAATGCTTAGCACCGAAAGGGGGGCATGTAAATGAGATGGGGGTCTTACGTTTAGTAAGTCCGGCTCCCCACATGGGTTTCCTCACGTTTAGTAAGTTCGGATTACCCACGGTATGTGTTGTCTCATGAGATGGAAACCCCACGTTTAGTAAGTTAAGGTTTCTAGAAACAATCTCCTTGACCCTTAACTATGTGCCCACATAGGACTATAACTTAGTGGATCCACCTAGATATCTATGTATGAATGGTTACACCTTAGGCAAGTGTTAACCCTCTCTTTTCAGTGTGGGAGTAGAACACTAGATTTCATGTAGCTCTCATAGTCTATGTCGGTTATTGCAATATTTCCCTAATGTAAAAGTAAATGAAGGTATGAAAGGTGTGAACTCTTACTAGGGCTTTCTTAAGGGTTTCTACATAGTGTAAGAGAGTGTATGGGACTTCTCTTGCACATTGCACTTGTGGGATCCTAAGGGATGGTTGTAGTAGTGTTCTCTTATGATTATGATGATTATGACTTATGTATGTTGAATCTATGTTATGTATGAAAATTATGAAGATGATTTACCTATGATATGGACTATTTGAATTATGACTAATATGTATGATATGAACATGTTGCATGAACTATGCCTTAATGGTGTTGTTCTATCTTATTGTGAAGACTATGAGTAATGCATGCTTTAATTGTATTATATTAATAATTGAATTTTCTCTATATGAAGTAATATTTGTGAATGTCACCTTACTATGTATATGACCTATGGAAAAGACTAATGTATGATAAGTATGAGCATGGTGATCCAAAGGTAATAATTAGTATAGGTAGGACTATGGACCCTACCTATGCATTGCACAAGTATAACCTAGGGTTACTTATCTGATTACTCTATTATGATGCAATGACCTTGATGTTGACTATGCATGAGTATTATGTCTTGTAATGAGTGATATATGCATTATGACTATGTTTGGAGACTATGCTATGGTGATGTTTATTACCCTTGTGCTTTGATGAACTATATGTGAGTTGTTTATGAGTTATGATTCTTCAACTCTTTCAAGAAGATATTCAAAAGTGCATAAAGCATGGTTTCAACTAAATGTCCCTTTTATGCATGTTTCAATGGTTTTACTTGCATGGCTTCCATACTTAGTACATGTGTTGTACTAACCCAAATTTCTTCTACATTTTTACAATGTGTAGGGTTTGGTGATGTGATGTCTTATGCTTGGAAGTTATGTTTCCAAGGATCTTGGGAATGAAGACTTAGGGAGTACTCATAGTTTTGAGGATGAACCTATCTTGTACACTTATGTCATTATGTCTTTATGTTTTATGTCTTTAGACTTGTGTGAAGGCAGTGTCCCTAGTAATTATTATGTAAGGGTCGTGTCCCTTAGTTGTTATGAAAGATTTGTTATTCTAAATGTTATATATGGTTTGAGACATAGTGTCATAGACTCTCTTTTATTTTATTTTATGAAGACTTTGATTGTAAAGAAAAGTTTTAAATTTTCCGCTATTTTCATATGCTTTAATGTTCATCATATGCTAAGGGCTTGTATAAGACCTCTGAGAGGTCGAGTACGCCGTGTTGTGACTAGGGGGTGCTCTTGGGTCGTGACATATTATATCAAGTTAGTCATATCCAGCATATCCAAATCAATCCCAATCTGAAAATACATAACCTCAATAGGACAACACGATACACATGGGTGACTATGACCGACTCTTTAACTAGGGTAGAAACATGGTTGGGGGCATCAAGTATATCACAAACAACATCAAATCCCAAGGCAATTGAACTGAAACATATGAATAAGTAGAACCCAGAGCACACAAAAAATAGCCATCCGGGCACAAACAAGAGTAGCACTAGTGAGCACTGCATCACACACCTCAAACTCTGTCTTGCCCAGAAAGCATATAACTGAGACCTGTCATCTTGAAGGGCAACCTCCTCGTCTGGCTACACTACTCCTCTGCCTACATTACCATTTCCCTGGCCTCCACGGCCTCGCTGATTTCCTCCTCATATGCCCAGGTTCTCCACAATGTTAACACACATTATAACTTATATTTGATTGTTGAATACTGAATTTGATCGCGGGGGTTAATCCGGGTTCAATTTGGAGTCCATGATTGTGACTATGGGAAAATAGGGGAGATAGGGCTGAGATTCTGTCTTGCCCTGTCCTACTCTGGCGGTCTCACTATGGCAGGGAAAATCCCGCCCCATCCCCTGACGAAAACAGAACCCCTCCCAATAATTTATGGGGTTCTTCTATTTTCTATATTTCCCCTAAATTTCCAAGCTATAACCAGGCATTTCAGAAAATCCCTTTATCTAAGAGAATCATTGTCTAACCGCCGATCAACCCAACGAAGTGCGTAACTTAGATTCCTTTTACATAGTTTCAACACTACCACACACATATCCCCAGGGAACACCCATACTCTTACACGATTATTAGTTGGTCACAACGCACGTCCAATTTTCTCTCTTATGAACCACATCTTAATTTATCTAGACCCTTGCACCTAATCTCATGATGACTTTCCTTTCAAGACACTCAAGCAATTACAACTTGCAAACAAGCCTTTAATTAGTTCATTTCATAGACAACCATTAGTGATTATTTATGCCCTATATGACCCCTAAGGCCAGATAACAATTGGAACCTTCTCAGTTCCAATTAACTTTCTTGTGTCCCTTCAGTCGGGACTACGATGTCTAGTTCACTTCGTTGAGATACCAATTGGAATCTAGAGATACCAATTGGACTCAACTCATACCACAAGCGACAATAGTAGCTAGTGAGCCCCATAAAACTGCTAATTTCAATCATGGAACTTGGTCGAACCCAATTCTTAACCACCTCAATCTTTAACTGATGGTAACCAGGCCTTAAGTCAATCTTAGTGAACACTGATGCACCTTGCAATTTGCTAAAAAGGTCATCTATTCGAGGCAATGGATACTTGTTCTGAATGGTGACCCTATTCAACTGTCGGTAGTCTATACACATCCTCTCTGGCTAGTGGTGGTGTTCCCACTTCTTTTGCTCTAGTTCGGACCAGAGTGAAGGAGGAAAGATACCAATTTGTACACCCATATTTGTAACACCCTGTATCCGAAAATAGAGATTTCAGATTTTTGGTGTTACAGATGGCACTCATGGACACCATCCACGGACTGTAGATGGACTCACGATCCGTCCTGCAGGTCCGTGGTTCGTGACAGAAAACTTCCCCAGAACTCAGTCAGAAAATTTGGCTAAGTCCCGACTCACGGACAAACCCACGGTCCGTAGATCAGACCACGGTCCGTGGTCTGTGCCCGTGGATCGAGACTTCCCTTACCAACCTCTGACACAAACTACGGTCGACCAGCACGGACCGTCATTCGATCCACGGTCCGTAGGTCTCACCGTAGATGAGGTTAGCAGCTAGTTAGATGAAAAATATTGATGGGTCAACTTCAGATGGTCATAACTTTTAGCACAAAACGAATTATGTGTTTCATGAGCAATGGTTATATAGATAATTTAATTATCTTTCCAACGCCACCGAGTTTGCTAAATTCCGACATCCGAGTAAAGAGTTATGCTCGTTTTAGTGAAGCCTTGTCAGGCAGACTCGACCTACGGATCCAATCGACGGACCGTCGATTGATTGACGGACCGTTAGTCCCGTCCGTCAGTCACTCCGACAGCAGCTAATTCAGGGGTCTTTTGGTCTTTTCCTATTTCATTTAACCCCTAAGATACGTTGTTTAGACCCTAAATCATGAGGTTTTAATCAGTTTAAGCCTAGAAACATAACTAGAACTTATCCAAGTCAATTCATTAATCAAAATCTTAGAAAATTAGAATCAAGAGAGGAGAAAAAGGTCAAGAACCCTAGTTCAAGAACGCAGCAAGGTTCCATCAGTTCCAGCCCCGAAATCAAAGGATTTCTCCGTGGAATTCGTCACCAGGTATGTGGGATTTCATTAGTGGGTTTCTTTCGCTCATTGGGTCCCTAGAATTCAGTAAGTTTCTTGATTCCCTTATCATGCATAGACCTAGGGTTTCTAGAATTTCAAGATATCATCATGAATTAGTTATTTAGATGTTCCAAATCAGATTATCATGTTATTGCTCAGTGTATCGCATGAATTTCAAAACCCTAGCTATGTATTTCTTTAGTTCTTGAATTACACATGCTAGGTTAGATATTTCAGTATTCAATTTTACATGCCTCAGTTTATGAATGCATCATTATCAGATTAATTGTTGCATTCTCCGTTTGCATGTTCAGTTTCGAGCTATCCAGTATTTACAGAAATTCAGTCATAACTAGTTAACCACTTAATTGATTGGGAGTAGCATAATATCGAGTTGGACTAAGGTTTCAGCGTACCCATATAATCCCAGAACTACGAGCCACGTAGGTGTAAGTCCCCTCTGTGGACAACATCAGTTTAGTGATCACGCCAGCATGCCTCAATACCTCTGGCAAGGTATATTGGGTCCTCTCGATGGGGCGTATACATCGGACTCCACATTTAGCTCATGTGGTTTTATGTCGGTTATTAGTAGCTCCCACAGTTCAGTTAGACTCTTTTGCATTGACCATATTTCAGTACAGTCAGTATTCAGTCTCAGCATGTTATAAATTTGGTCATTGCATCAGTTAGCCTAGTATTCAGTATTTCTGTATCTAGATCATGTTCAGATGATTTCATTGCTTTATTGTTTTGTTCAGTTATATGTTATTTCAGCTTTACTCTATCCTGCATGCTCAGTACCTCTCAAGTACTGACGCATACGTGCGCTACATCTTCTCGTGATGTAGGTTCAGGTTCTCAGCATCCAGATCACGCTTAGATCGATTCTCGATCTTCAGTTCAGCAGTGTCAGTGGTGAGTCCTCATTCTTCGAGGACTGGTGACATGTTTATCGTTACTTCTTTTAGTCTTTAGTTTCAGTTTTGCTAGATCTAGTTGGAGCATAGTCCAACATTTCTAGTCAGTTTAGAGGCTTATTTCAGACATAGTTAGATTCAGCTTAGTATCTTGAGTTTGATATTTCTTTTGTATTAAACTCTCAAATTTGATATATTCAGTTACAGTATATGGGTATTCCCCATCTATTCAGATTTATTTATGATTTAGCTTCCGCATCAGTTTATTTTCTTTAGTATGCTCATGATCATGCCAGCAGGGTTAGCTTGGGATCACTTGTGGTCCTAGGTCCCGTGTTTGCGTCTCGGGGGTAGCTCGGGGCGTGACAAACTTGGTATCAGAGCCTTAGGTTTAAGTTTCCTAGGATGTCTGAAAAGCCGCACTAGGTAGAGTCATTTTGATAGGTGTGTAGTGCGCACCACATCTAATGAAAGGGACGCTACAAAGTGTCTGAGGAAAATTCTTCATTTTCTTGTTACTCGTATCGTGCGTAAGGTATGATCTAATTCCATTCTAACTCGACGTTCTACGTTTCAGTGATCATGCCTCCTCGTAGAGCTTATGTCAGGAATGCGAATGCCAGGAACGCAAACGCAGCTCCTCCAGTTCCAGATCAAGAAGTGTCGAATGCTGAATTTAGGAATGCCATTCAGATGTTGGCTCAGAGTGTCGCTAACCAGAACAATAAGCGGGTTCAAGCTCCTGTGAATGCAAATGGTGGATCAGCAGCATCAAGGGTCTGTGACTTTGTTAGGATGAATCCGCCTGAGTTCTTAGGATTGCAGACTGGTGAAGATCTCCAGAATTTCTTGGATGAGATCAAGAAGATCTTTGAGGTAATGCAGGTCACTGGGAATGATCGGGTTGAGTTAGCATCTTACCAACTTAAGGATGTGGCTCATATCTGGTATACTCAGTGGAAGGAGAACAGGGGTACAGATCTCGCTACTATTACTTGGGATTGTTTCAGGGAAACCTTTCTAGACAGGTTTTCCCCTATAGAGTTGAGAGAAGCAAAGGCCCAGGAATTTATGAACTTAAGGCAGGGTAACATAACTGTCCAAGAGTATGGGCTCAAGTTTAACCAACTCTCCAGGTATGCTCCTCACATGGTTGCTGATTCCAGGGCTCAGATGAATAAGTTTCTGTATAGAGTGTCAGACTTAGTGAAAACAGAGTGCAAGAATGCTATGTTGTTAGGAGACATGAACATCTCTAGGCTCATGACTCATGCTCAGCAGGTTGATGGTAATAAGCTTAGGGAACAGGCTAAGGAGACTAAGAAAGCAAGAACATGTGACTATGAGTATTCCCAACAGAAATTGGGTGGTGGAAATCGCTCGCAGTTTCAGCAGAAGTCTTTGACTCCAGCACCTTCATCAGCTAGTGTTCCATCCCCCAGGTTTTGTAATGATCAGAAAGGTAGGGTGTCAGGCTCTTAGTCTCAAGGTAGTGTTTCAGGCACCAAAACCTACCCAACTTTCCCGAAATGTAGTAAGAACCATCCGGGCGAGTGCCCTGCAGGTAAGGAAGGATGCTTTGGGTGTGGTCAGTCTGGTCATAGATTGAAGGATTGTCCTTCAAGACAAGGTCAAGGAAGAAATAATGGTAGAGTTCAGTCTACAACTTCAACAGCACCAGCAAGTCGCCCGACACAGCAGGGTAATTTTTTTGGTACTGGTGGCGGACAGCGCCAAAATAGGCTTTATGCTCTTTAGGCTCGTCAAGATCAAGAAGATTCTCCTGATGTAGTCATTGGTACGTTACGAGCCTTTGATCTTGATGTTTATGCATTGTTAGATCCAGGGGCTACTTTGTCTTTTGTAACTCCTTATATAGCAGTCCAATTCAGTGTTAGCCCAGAAACCCTTTCAGAACCTCTCTCAGTCTCTACTCCAGTCGGTGACCCAGTTATAGCTAGATGGGTATACAGAAATTGCCCTGTCACAGTCTCTCAAAAAGTCACCTCAGCAGATCTTGTTGGGTTAGAAATGGTAGACTTCGATGTCATTCTAGGTATGGATTGGTTACATTCATGTTATGCCTCAGTTGATTGTAGAACTAGGATTGTTCGTTTTCAGTTTCCAAACGAACCAATTTTAGAATGGAAGGGTAGTAGCGTAGCGCTTATGGGTCGATTCATTTCTTACCTTAATGCCAGAAAGATGATCTCTAAGGGTTATCTCTATCATCTAGTTCGGGTTAAGGATTCTAGTTCCAAAACCCCAACTCTTGAGTCAGTTCCAGTGGTTAATGAGTTTCCAGAAGTGTTCCCAGAAGATCTTCCTAGAGTTCCTCCCGAAAGGGAAATAGACTTTGGAATTGATCTCCTTCCAGATACCCAGCCTATCTTTATCCCTCCTTACAGAATGGCTCCAGCTAAGCTTAAGGAATTGAAAGAGCAGTTGAAAGACCTTCTAGATAAGGGCTTCATCAGACCTAGTATTTCGCCGTAGGGTGCACCAGTGTTGTTCGTGAAGAAGAAAGATGGTTCTCTCAGAATGTGCATTGACTATAGGCAGTTGAAAAAGGTCACAATCAAGAATAAGTATCCCATCCCCAGGATTGATGACTTGTTTGACCAACTTCAGGGTGCTAGTCATTTCTCAAAGATAGACCTCAGATCCGGTTATCATCAGCTTAGAGTCAGAGATAGTGACATTCCGAAGACAGCCTTCAGAACTCAGTATGGTCATTATGAATTTGTAGTTATTTCATTTGGACTAACCAATGCTCCTGCAGCTTTCATGGATTTGATGAACAAAGTATTCAAGCAGTACTTAGACTTGTTCGTTATCGTCTTTATTGATGATATCCTCATTTACTCTAGGAATGAGAAAGAACATGCAAGTTATTTGGGAGTTGTTCTGCAAACTCTCAAAGATCACCAGTTATTTGCAAAGTTTAACAAGTGCGAGTTTTGGTTACAATCAGTTGCCTTCCTTGGGCATATTGTGTCTAGTGAAGGAATTCGAGTGGATTCCCAGAAGATAGAAGCAGTGAAACAATGGCCCAGACCTACCTCTGTTACAGATATCAGAAGTTTCTTGGGTCTAGTGGGCTATTACAGACGGTTTGTGGAAGGATTTTCATCCATAGCCTCTCCATTGACTAAGTTAACTTAGAAAAAGGTTAAGTTCCAATGGTCAGATAATTATGAGAAAAGCTTTGCAAAACTGAAAACTAGGTTGACTACAGCTCCTGTCTTGACTCTACCAGAGGGTTCAGATGGTTATGTGATCTATTGTAATGCATCAAGAGTCGGCCTAGGTTGTGTGTTGATGGAACAAGGTAAGGTTATAACTTGTGCTTCTACACAACTTAAGGTACATGAGAAGAATTATCCAACTCATGACCTCGAGCTAGCAGTAGTGGTGTTTGCACTTAAGATTTGGAGACATTACTTGTATGGTGTTCACGTAGATGTGTTCACAGACCATAAGAGCCTTCAGTATGTGTTCACCCAGAAAGAGTTGAATCTTCGCCAGAGAAGGTGGCTTGAGTTCCTCAAAGATTATGATATGAGCGTGCATTACCATCCGAGTAAGGTGAATGTAGTAGCAGATGCCCTTAGCAGACTATCTATGTGTAGTGTAGCACATGTTGAGGAGGAAATGAGAGAGCTAACAAAGGATGTTCACAGACTTGCTCGCCTAGGAGTTCGTCTTATGAGCATATCAGATAGTGGTGTAATGGTTCAGAATGGGGCAGAATCTTCTTTGGTAGTAGAGGTTAAGGAAAAAGCAAGACAGTGATCCAATCTTGCTTGAACTTAAGGGTGCAGTCCACAATCAGAGAGTGGAGGTTTTCTCCCAAGGGGGAGATGGTGTACTTCGCTATCAAGGTAGATTGTGTGTTCCTGATGTGGGTGAATTGAGACAGCATATTCTCGTAGAAGCCCACAATTCTAGATATTCTATTCATCCAGGCACCACTAAGATGTACCGTGATCTGCGGGAAGTATATTGGTGGACTGGTATGAAAAGAGATATAGCAGACTTTGTGGCTAAGTGACCCAATTGCCAGCAAGTAAAGGTAGAACATCAGAAACCAGGGGGTATGACTCAAGGGATTGACATTCCTACTTGGAAGTGGGAAGTGATCAACATGGACTTCATCACAGGTTTACCTCGTACTCGCAGACAACATGACTCCATTTGGGTGGTTGTTGATATGGTTACTAAGTCTTCTCGCTTTTTGGCGGTCAAGACTACAGATTCGGCGGAGGATTACGCCAAGCTTTACATTAATGAGATTGTGAGGTTGCATGGGGTTCCTTTGTCTATCATCTCAGATAGAGGTCCTCAGTTAAACTCTCATTTTTGGAAGTCATTACAGAAGTGTCTTGGTACTCAGGTTGACCTTAGCACAACATTTCATCCACAGACGGATGGTCAGGCAGAGCGTACCATTCAGACCTTAGAGGATATGTTGAGAGCTTGTGTGATCGACTTCAAGGGTAGTTGGGACGATCACCTTCCTCTTATTGAGTTCGCCTACAACAATAGTTACCATTCCAGCATTCAGATGGCCCTTTATGAGGCATTGTATGGGCGTAGATGTAGATCTCCAGTTGGTTGGTTTGAAGTAGGTGAAGCAGCCTTGATAGGACCAGATTCAGTCCTTGATGCTATGGAGAAAGTGCAACTCATTAGAGATAGACTCAAGACTGCTCAGAGTCGCCAGAAGTCTTATGCAGATGTGAGAAGAAGGGAACTAGAGTTCCAAGTTGATGATTGGGTTTTCTTGAAAGTGTCACCTATGAAAGGGGTGATGAGATTTGGCAAGAAAGGGAAGCTCAGTCCCAGATATGTAGGCCCTTACCGGATCTTGAAAAGGATTGGTAAACTGGCTTATGAGTTAGAGTTGCCATCATACTTAGCAGCAGTGCATCCAGTCTTTCACATTTCTCTTTTGAAGAAGTGTGTGGGTGATCCAGCATCCATAGTGCCATTAGAGAGTGTGGCCCTAAAAGATAGCCTTTAATATGAGGATGTACCAGTTGAGATTCTCGATCGTCAGGTTAGAAGGTTGAGAAACAAAGAAGTCGCTTCAGTCAAGGTTTTGTGGAGGAGTCAGTCCGTAGAGGGAGCTACTTGGGAAACAGAAGCAGCCATGAAGTTCAAATATCCTCACCTCTTTCCTTCCGATTCCATTCCAGCTTAACGTAATAGTTCCTCTTCAGTTTTTCAGTCATTCATGCGAAAATTCAGTCTTAGAATCATGTTCCTTCAATTTGTACTTGCATTTTCAGCGTATTTGCATGTTCTTGGAACTCAGTTCAGTTAGAAATTCAGTTCTCAGTGTTTAGTGGTAGTGATTGTAGCCCTCTCCCTCTATTTCATCTAGATTAGTCTTCATTCGAGGACGAATGGTCCCAAGGGGGAGATAATGTAACACCCCGTATTTGAAAATAGAGATTTCAGATTTCTGGTGTTACAGATGGCACTCACGGACACCATCCACGGACCGTAGATGGACTCACGGTCCATCATACAGGTTCATGGTTCGTGACAGAAAAATTTCCCATAACTCTGTCAGAAAATTTGGCTAAGTGCCGACTCACGGACAGACCACGGTCCGTGGTCTGTGCCCGTGGATCGAGACTTCCCTTACCAGCCTCTAACACAAACTACGGTCGACCAGTACGGACCATCATTCGATCAACGGTCAGTAGGTCTGACCGTAGATGTGGTTAGCAGCTAGTTAGATGAAAATAGTGATGGGTCAACTTCAGATGGTCATAACTTTTAGCACAAAACAAATTATGTGTCGCATGACCTATGGTTAGATAGCTAATTGAATTATCTTTCCAACTCCACCGAGTTTGCTAAATTCCGACCTCCGAGTAAAGAGTTATGCTCGTTTTAGTGAAGCTTTGTCGGGCAGACTCGACCTAAAGATCCAATCGACAGACCGTCGATTGATTAACGGACCGTCAGTCCCGTCCGTCAGTCACTCCGACAGCAGCTAATTTAGGGGTCTTTTGGTCTTTTCCTATTTCATTTAACCCCTAAGATACGTTGTTTAGACCCTAAATCAAGAGGTTTTAATCAGTTTAAGCCTAGAAACATAACTAGAACTTATCCAAGTCAATTCATTAATCAAAATCTTAGAAAATTAGAATCAAGAGTGGAGAAAAAGGTCAAGAACCCTAGTTCAAGAACGCAGCAAGGTTCCATCAGTTCCAGCCCCGAAATCAAAGGATTTCTCCATGGAATTCGTCACCAGGTATGTGGGATTTCATTAGTGGGTTCCTTTCGCCTATCGGGTCCCTAGAATTCAGTCAGTTCCTTGATTCCCTTATCACGAATAGACCTAGGATTTCTAGAATTTCAACAGATCATCATGAATTAGTTATTTAGATGTTCCAAATCAGATTATCATGTTATTGCTCAGTTTATCGCATGAATTTCAGAACCCTAGCTATGTATTTCTTTAGTTCTTGAAATACACATGCTAGGTCAGATATTTCAGTATTCAGTTTTACATGCCTCAGTTTATGAATGCATCATTATCAGATTAATTGTTGCATTCTCCGTTTGAATGTTCAGTTTCGAGCTATCCAGTATTTACAGAAATTCAGTCATACCTAGTTAACCACTTAATTCATTAGGAGTAGCATAATACCGAGTTGGACTAGGGTTTCAGCGTACCCATATAGACCTAGAACTACGAGCCACATAGGTGTAAGCCCCCTCTGTGGACAACATCAGTTTAGTGATCACGCCAGCATGCCTCTATACCTCTGGCAGGGTATATTGGGTCCTCTCAATGGGGCGTATACATCGGACTCCACATTTAGCTCATGTGGTTTTATGTCGGTTATTAGTAGCTCCCACAGTTCAGTTAAACTCTTTTGCATTGACCATATTTCAGTACAGTCAGTATTCAGTCTCAGCATGTTATTTATTTGGTCATTGCATCAGTTAGCCTAGTATTCAGTATTTCAGTATCTAGATCATGTTTAGATGATTTCATTGCTTTATTGTTTTGTAAGTTATATGATATTTCAACTTTACTCTATCTTGCATGCTCAGTACCTCTCAAGTACTGACGCATACGTGCGCTACATCTTCTTGTGATGTAGGTTCAGGTTCTCAGCATCCAGATTACGCTTAGATCGATTCCCGATCTTCAGTTCAGCAGCATCAGTGGTGAATCCTCATTCTTCGATGACTGGTGACATGTTTATCCTTACTGCTTTTAGTCTTTAGTTTCAGTTTTGCTAGATCTAGTTGGGGCATGTCCCAACATTTCTAGTCAGTTTAGAGGCTTATTTCAGACATAGTTAGATTCAGCTTAGTATCTTGAGTTTGATATTTCTTTTGTATTAAACTCTCAGATTTGATATATTCAGGTACAGTATATGGGTATTCCCCATCTTTTCAGATTTATTTATGATTTAGCTTCCGCATCAGTTTATTTTCTTTAGTATGCTCATGATCATGCCAGCAGGGTTAGCTTGGCATCACTTGTGGTCCTAGGTCCCGTGTCCGCGTGTCGGGGGTAGCTCGAGGTGTGACAATATACCAATTGGATTTAAGTCATAGCACGAAGGAGTAGAAATATGTGAGTTTTTCCTAAAGTCGTATTGCCTTTCAAAGAAAAGTACGGATGTCATTGTACCATTCCCCAAGACTCTACTAGACTCATTTTGGTACAATGAGATCAATGAATCTACGGCTCTAATACCAACTTTGTCACGACCCAGACAATCGTGATTGACACCCACACTAACCATCCGATGGGAGAACCATTACTACAACCCAAACTAACAATTGATATGAAAACTAATACATTTAAAGTCATAGAAGCAGGTTTAAATGACAATAAAAATGGAGTACCATAAACTCCAAGGTTTAAATAAACTAGCCAAACTAATGAGGAAGAATAACCCCTAGAACCTGAATGTAATTGTACCAAAACTCTACTAACGACAACTCTAAGAAGAAAGGTACAATCCCAAAACTAAACAACACCATAAACAAATAGTCTGAGTGAGAAAAGTGTGGACTTAAACAAGAAAGATCCATGACAACCTGAAAGAACTGGCTCACCCTTGAATCTGGTCACGCTAAATAGTCAACTAGTTAAGGTCTATCAATAGCCACCTGAAGAAGTCATGTACTCAACAAAGAACAAGCAAGTGCAGCATTAGTACACAACCACAAAGTACTGGTAGGATCACACAACTATACCAAAGGTGAAATATGCATAAGCAGTCACAACAAAGTAAAACACGCATATACAATATTATTCATCACTTACAAATAACACACAATTTCACAAGTCTCAAGAGGTACAATTATCCTTTTAGAGAAACATACAATCTTTCAATATCAATCATCATTAGATATGAACGTAATCATCATAAGTATATACTAAACACAATTCAATGGTCCTCTTATTGAACCCAAACCCAAACTGTTAGCATACCAGTTTGTGGTACCCGATCCAAGTTAGTGTGCCGGAACGTGGCAATAGATCCCATATTTATATCAGAATGTGGCAACCGATCCCATATTTATGCCAGAACGTGGCAACCAATCCCATGTCTATGCCGAAACGTGGCAACCAATCCATTCAACAAGTCACAATCACAATCACAATGTACATTCTTATAATCATACAATCAAGTATTGATTCATGGCATACAATCATTCATTCATACTCAATTACATTAGGTGTGATCAATAGGTTTCATTCACATACATATATGCATTGCAATGAGGCAATTACGAACATAACTTTGTCACGACCCAGACCGTCGTGATTGACACCCACCCTAACCCTCTGGTGGGAGACTCATTACTACAACTCAAACTAACAATTTTTATGAAAACTATGGCATATAAAGTTACGGAATGGAGTCCCCATAAACTCCAAGATTTAAATAAACTAGCCAAACTAATGTGCAAGAACAACCCCTAGAACTTAAAAGTCATTGTACCAAAACTCTACTAACGACAGGTCTAAGAACAAGGGATACAACCCTGAAACCAAACAACACCTAAAACAAATAGTCTGAGTCCGAAAAGAGTGGAATTAAACAAGAAAGATCCATGGCAGCCCGAAAGAACTGACTCACTCTTGAATCCAGTCATGCTCAATAGTCACCTAGCTAAGGTCTATCAATAGCCGCCTGAAAATGCCATGTACTCAACAAAGAACAACCAAGTGCAGTAACAATACACAAACACAATATACTGGTAGGATCACGCAGCTATTGCAAAGGTGAAATAACATAAGCAATCACAACAAAGTAAAATACGCATATACAATATTATTCATCACTTACAAATAACGCGCAATTTCACAAGTCTCAAGAGATAAATTATCCTTTCAGAGCAACATACAATCTCTCCATATCAATCATCATTAGATATGAAAGGAATCATCACAAGTATATACACAACACAATTCAATGGCCTCTCAGGGAACCCAATTCAATGGTCCTCTCATGGAACCCAAACCCAAACTATTAGCATACCGGTTTGTGGTACTGATCCAAGTTAGTGTGCCAAAACGTTGCAGTCGTTCCCATTTTATGCCAGAACGTGGCAACCAATCCCATGTTTATGCTGGAACGTGGTAACCTATCCCATATTTATGACGGAACGTGGCAACCGATCCATTTAACAAGCCACAATCACAATCACAGTGTACATTCTCATTATCATACAATCAACTATTAGTTCATGGCATACAATCACTCGTTCTTACTCAATTACATTAGGTGTGATCAACAGGTTTCATTCACATACCATATATTCAAGCAATTACAAACATATATCAGAGCAACATGAAATCACTACCATCACTTACCTCAAATCCAAGCTTGAATCCCTTAAGTAACTTGAATCTTCCCTTTCCGGAATCATTCCTCTTGTTCTGGGTCTACAAACAATAATTTATTCATAATGATCAATAATCAAAGGTCTAATTATCCGGATTACAACAAACCCAATAACCCTAGACCAAACCCTTGATCCCATACCCATATTAGGGCTTTTTCCACCATAAATTCTTGATCAAAACCCTCCCATCGATAATTGCCTAAGAAACTAAGTTCTACGGATCGAAAAATAGATTCGGGGAGTTAAAACCTTACCTTTAGCATCAAAAATATTGAAAAATGGTCAAGAACTCGCCCGGAGTCGTTCCTTAGCTATCAAAGTCAAAAAGTGCAAAATAAAATGTTTTAGGGGTTTTATTTCCGACTTAAGTCGCGTCTGTCCCGCTACAGCGGCAACCATACTGCTATGCCGGCATGCACAAAGACAGAATGCTGGAATATGAATTTCAAGCCCCGAATTCATTTGCGTAAGTTCTACTCATAGGAGTTCTACTCGCCCGAATTCAATTTTTTAAATTCGTACAGGTTCTTTAACGGCTTAGCTATCTTTCATGTAATCAAAATTTCAACCAAATCACCCTATTGTTACCAAATCTCCCTAGACTTTAATGACTCCGATTTCGTCCAAATCTTGACTATGTTAGGAAATTCCAAGTTACTACCAAAAGTTTCATGACCCCAATTCTTTCTCCATTGGCTTTTTCCCAACGACGGAATCAGATAGTTACAAAATATGTATATTCAATTTGGTATACCAATTAATACGTTCATAATCACGTTTTTACTATAAAAGCCCAATTGTATGTGATCTCCTAACAATGTCCATCTAATAACTTTATCCTAAAATATATTTAATAATAATTATCGAAATTCAAGTTGACATATCTATAAAAAATTTAAAACTCATTCTAATCCAAAAATATATCAGTAATTCTGAATATGATATGTCAATTAATAAGTCCACAAACAGATTTTACTATAAAAGCTGAATACAATTTCTTTCATAGCAACCATCAAGAAAAAAAATTTACATAGTATATTCCATCTCAAGCAAGGTTTCTACTAATTAACTTTATATTTACAAGATTTTTTAATGTCTGACTATATGCATGAGTCGTTTTCATGAGATTATTTACTATTGTAAACTAATTATTATCTAGATCTTATTTTATATGTAGCTAAAATGAATACTTTCATCAACAATAACAAGAAGAAAATGGTGTTTATAATGGGAGCAATAGAAAAGAGAAAATCATGTCTCTCTGTAAACCTAGCAACCCATTTTCGATGAGAAATAATCAACTCAGACAAAATGCAAGTATATAAGGGACTTGAAATTGTTACAAACAAGATCACACAAACTGAGAAACAAGGTGTACAACACTCTTTGTTAGGTATATAAATATATATTTCCAACAATATTTATATCAAATGACTACCTAGATAATTTAATAGTAGTAATTGTAGATTCTCGTGGAAATATACTTTACTATTAAACAATTATTTATTCCATTTCTGAGAAATTTAATTTGATCACATTTTCTTAGGTGAAAAATTGAGCAAGATTCTGACTTCACAGCTGAAGATTTTTCTTTGCAAGCTATTGTCTACATAGAATTTTTTTTGAAGACTCAACGTGTTTCAATTTTTGTTGGAGGGTCAAATTGGTATATTGAAAAACTTGTGAAGGACCTTGTGTTTATGTATAAATATAAGTATGATACTTGATTTATTTGGATTGATGCAGAGCAATCGGTCTTGAACCGTAGAGTTGACATGAGGGTTGATGAAATGGTCAATGCAGGTAATTTTTGTATTTGTTTTATATATCAATCAAGATATAATCATTCATCTAGCTAAAACCTTTTCTTATATAATTTTCTAAATAATATTTTTGGTTATCAAATCTATGTTCCACTAAAAAAAACTCTTCTTATATTATGTTGCATGCAGGGCTAGTGGATCCGGTGCGGCAGATATTTTTTCCAGATGTAGATTACACAAAAGGCATCCGACGGTCCATTGGTGTCCCCTGAATGGAAAAATATTTAAGAGAAGAAACCAATATAGACGAAGATGATGAATCAAAGAAGAGGATTCTTCAATCATTAATTGTGAATATCAAGCATAACACTCGTTTATTAATTTGTCACCGACTTGACAAGATTCAAGGGTTAATAAACGAAAAAATGTGGTAGGTGCATCATATTATTCCTACTGACATTTTCGAAGGAGATAGAAAAGAAGTTGTTGATGAAGCATGGAGGAATACCGTTTTGCAACCATGCGTGGATATTGTGAAAAGATTTCTCAAAACTGATGATCACAATATTATTATTGAGTGAACATAAACTATCATTATCTCTCTCTTGAGTTATTTTGTCTCTCCAACACTTTAATTTTGGACCTATTTTGTACAGTTTGTATCGCATTACAAATATATATATGATATGACCCTTGTTTTTGTATATATTATTCTTCTCTGTAAAAAACATTCTTATTTATAGAGCAAATATTTAAGCTTTATAAAAATATATATTTTATGTTCCAATCCAAGGCCATGCCCCAAGTCCAATTCAAAGTCTTCTGTATTTAATATATATTAATATAAATACCAAATTACACAATTACATGAGATCATTCATAATGTCAACGTAATAGAGTGAGAAAAAAAATTACCATAAATGTTCGGAAAGATTCTACCCTAAAAGAATTTGAAAGAATAGAATTTTTAACTCCAAATTTAAAATTGTTACATAGACAAAGAAGAGAAAATAGTAAATTTGCAATCTATCGGTAATGATCTTTTAAGGAAATATATTCTACCTAATTAAATCAAGGTGATGGAACTTTGATTCAATAAAATCTTTATCAATTATTAAATGTTGCACAAGTTGATATAAATACTTGTAATTGAAATAGTTATCGATAATTGTCCCATTCCCTCTAATGGAATTAGACTTAACACTTAAAATGTGTTGTTAAATAGTGTAAGAACTGACACATTGTCACTTTAATATATTCCTTCGGAAATATTATTGAGTTATTTTTACAATCCTTTTAAATCGATCTTTTTGTCAATTATGTATGTGATCTCTTGACAATGTACATCTACAAACGTCATCCTAAAATTATTTAAGCTTAATCATAAAAATTCAAGGTGACGTATCTGTATATTTTTTCAAGAACTATTCTCATCCAAAAAGATATGAATTATATATATATACATACTAGAATTTTACTGCACGTGCATCGCACTTGTAAGTTAAGTCTTGAGATCCCTATATACGAGATATTTTTATCTTTTATGTATATTTTAGGCTTTCAACATATCAATATGTATTTAAATTTGCACTACGTCATACTAAGTGAATGACCAATCTATTTGCCTTCTTGCTTGTTGGGCATGTAGTAACGAACGTCGTATTCTTAAATTGTTATGAGGGAATTTGTTCATAAGTAATTTTGCACGAATTAACAGTTTGTCCTCTTAGTTATGTCGTGTCATAAACTGTATTTTCCTTTTAATATTTGAAATTCAGTGTACCTTGTATTTGAATAACTTTATATACACAAAATTAATGTCTTCTGTGGTAGATTTCTAGTGTTTTTCATATCGTCTCCTCTTTCACCAAACCTAAGAATTCATCCATTATAATTTTCATTAGCTACATGTGTAGTATATATTTTTTCCGGTTTCATTTCTTACAATTTTGGTATTAATCAAATCTCACCTAATACTTTCTTGTAGGTAGTATTTCTTGTGTATGTCACAATGCATCATTCTGGTTGTTCAGTCATGACATGCAGTTTTTTTGTTGGCATAGATATTCCTCTAGATAGTGCAACGTACAATTTGCCATGCGAGAAAGCATGTTGTGGTAGGTATACTCCTATATTTGATATTGTTTGACCTTTAGCTTTATTTATCGTCATTGCAAAAAACATAGACGTATTGGAAATTGTTTCCAAATAAGTTTGAAAGGGTATCCTTCATTCTTTTCGGGGAGGGGGGGGGGATAGTTGTATTGTAGTAAACAGCTGGTTTGTGGCATATTGACCTGTTGTTTTTTCTGCATGTATGACATTCTCGTCAAAGCCTCTACAAATCAACCATGTCCCATTGCATAAGCCATTTGAGAGGTCCAATTTTTTGAGCAGCATGATGGGCGCATTTTCTTTCAAAACTAACCTAATGTATAAATTTAAAAGAATCATCAATTGTTATGTATATGTAATCGTGTAATTCTTTTCTTCTCTTTTTGTGCTATGAAGTATCATAATAAGATAATTGTAAACGTTAGGATGGATTTGACACTGTACCTATGCGGCGGAGTCCATTGGGTGTTAAGATGTTTAGGTATAAATACAATTCATATCTTTATTGAGGTCGATTCTATGTAGTCTTGGACGATCCAACCTAGTAAATATATACCAACGGAACCTCTATGGCTCTTTTCATTTCCTTACTTGGTGTTACTATAAAATCTTTATTTTCGGCCTTTACCATTTCATGCCTATATTTTTTATGAGATTAGTTAACTGTATCACCCATGTTGAGTGAGATGTGCTCGGTGCATAGGTTTTGGGAACTTAGGAATATTAGTTTGTAATAACCCAACAATGATAATAGAACAATTGTGTTTTGTTATAGAAACTTTAAAAGTAACCTACCTACAATGCTAAAGTATAGTATGTACATTAGTTGTGACAATCGGGTTTAAATAACATTGCAGAACATATGTGTGATTAATGTAATGTACCAGGCTCGAAGGTTCATGAATATTTTAAACTGTGGATTGATCAAGATGCTACTCATGGAAATAGTAGATATTTCAAAAGTGCCTAGTGTGACAAGAGCTTGTTTCAAATTTGAAACAACAACTATACTTTGTTTATTATAAAAACATACGGTAGTCTGTCCAATACTTTTATAGATTGAGATTCTAACGTCACATAAGCGAAGTATAGGTTTATCACCTTTCATCTTTTCTAGAAAATCATCGTCATTTTATGCAAAATATTCTCATGGAGTAACAATTGTATGTTCTATGTTGGGTTATCAGTTAAAAGCAAAATGTCAATACTTCACCATATCTCTATATTGATGGTAGTTTAGGCATCTTCGAAACATACTTATCATTTGTAACAACTATCTCCAGTCTCTTGCTATATTCCTTTTTAATGAGGGATTGCATTGAAACTAAAATGCAAATCAAAGCTTAGAATAGGTAATGTAAATTAGTGATAGCGATTACGTAATGGAGCATGAAATTAAATAACAAATTATTTGGGTGGATAGTTACCTAGAATAGCACCATAAAGTAATTTATCGACATGATCCAATGATACAAAGCCAACAGAGAATCTGTGTGTTGAAACCTTAATGTCAGTCGCCTTTATGATTGTGTTATCTGTAAATGCCATTTCAACTTCTTTATGTACGGAATAGTAGTTTGGGTTGACCGATCTAAGCATCCTTTAGCAATGTAGTAACTCTTATTTAGTTTCAAGGATCCCTTCCATGTTTCAATATGTTTATTAAATAGTGTTGCTTGATTTTTTGTACCTAGTATCATGCAAAGGGGTGGGGTATAAGTACAATAAACATGAACGATAAAATAATAAGGTAAGTAAAAGTGTCAATTTTATTACCTCTTCGTTAACTAATATTATTGTTCTGAAAGTCCCTTCATGCCTTGAATTCTTGTAAGGTATTATTGAACCCCTTCAAATCACTAAGACTTTCATCACCGAATTAATAGATTGTTCTTGTATCTTGTTTACCGGTACATTCCATTTTGCTAGTTCAATTTCAGTCGTCATGTAATCTGGAGCTTGAGATTACCATTGGGAGATGAGAGTGACAATGTTAATTCTAGGTGTTATTGTGTATTAGTACCATTGATGAGGTCGGCAAAAGGTTGAAATCTGCATGATTAGGCGAGGATTTGATGCATAAAAGAGGATATCATTAAGATGTAAAGTGCGGCTAAACTAAGGTTAGAAGTAACATATATATGTAAAGTATGTGTTTAAAATTGCCAGAGGTTGTATGTGAGCGGGTGAACGAATAACAGGTTATATAAGTAATGTTTCACGGGGAAGAAACAAAGTTGATTAGTGGTGTAAAGCATGTGTTTACAATTGCCAGGGGACTGTATGCAAGCAGGTGAACTAATAATAGTCTTTATATATAAGTAATCCTTCAAGGGAAAGAAACAAAGTTGATTAGTGGTATGTACATCCTACGTTGTACAAAATTTACTGTCAGTAGTGTCAACCAGAGTTGGTGTGAATTTGCTGCATACAAAAGGTTAGCAGTAAGATATAAATAGCACAAACATAAGGGAAAAAGTAACACATATATGGAAAATCGGTAGTTACTAATGGTAGGGAATTGTATGTACTTAGTTGAACAAAAAAAATTCCTAGTATTTTTGGCGCAAGGGGAAGGAAGAAAGTGAATATGTAGCCTGTATTTGTAGGCTATATTCCATCTAGAATGTGGGCCATATTGAAGATGTAATTGTATGGTACGAGGTAGTAGTGTTATGGAAAAATCAAAATAATTACAACTGGGTAGATAATTAGCCAAGGAAATTTGCAGATGTTGTATTTGCAAAGAATGTGCGTGCAAAGCGAGAAGAGTTAACATGAAGAAGGGAAAGGATGGATGTACTATAGCAGTAGTTTGAATCAGAAGGTGTGTCACTGCATACCTGTTTTTCCCAATATAGATGTTTGTGTGTTTGATGAGGACAACCATATGCGTTTGAGATTTTTAAAGGGTGAAAACAATGGGTTGCGTTTGTTTGAGTTATTGGACGAAGGTGTCTGCTCAAAGGACAGTTGCGTCTGTTAGGGGAGACTTGGACGTAGGTGTCGGTTAAACGTTAAGGGGTGTATGTTTATTGCAGGGTGTTGTAGGTTGGGGAGGGGTAAATTAGTAAAGTAATATTTAAGTAGTGGCAAATTAGTAATTTAACATTTATGTTTGGATGTAATGCTTTTAAGGTAATATATATATATATATTTAATTTGGTATACCAATTAATAAGTTCATAATCACATTTTTACTATAAAAGCCCAGTTGTATGTGATCTCCTAACAATTTACATCTAATAACTTTATCCTAAAATATATTTGATATTAATTACCAAAATTCAAGTTGACATATCTATAAATTTTCAAAAGTCATTCTTATACTAAAAGATATCAGTAATTCTGAATATGGTATGTCAATTAATAAGTCCACTAGCAGATTTTACTATAAAAGCTGAATGCAATTTCTTTCATAATCACAATCAAGAAAAATATATTTTTTTTACATAGTATATTCCATCTCAAGCAAGGTTTTTAATTATTAACTTTATATTTACAAGATTTTTTAATGTCTGACGGTATGAATGAGTGGTTTTCATGAGATTATTTACTATTGTAAACTAATTATTATTTTGATTTTATTTTATGTGTAGCAAAAATGAATACTTTCATCAACGATAACAAGATCAACAAGAAGAAAGTAGTGTTTATAATGGGAGCAACAGGAACGAGAAAATCCCGTTTGTCTATTGACCTTGACACCCATTTGCGAGGATAAATAATCAACTCGGACAAAATGCAAGTATATAAGGGATTTGAAATTGTTACAAAGAAGATCACACACACTGAGAAACAAGGTGTATGACGCTATTTGTTAGGTATATATATTTATTTCCAACAATATGTATATCAAATGACTACCTAGATAATTTAATAGTAGTAATTGTAGATTCTAGTGGAAATATACTTTACTATTAAAAACTTATTTATTCCAATTCTGAGAAAGTTAATTTGATCACATTTTCTTAGGTGAAATTTAGCCAGATTCCGACTTCATAGATGAAGATTTTTGTTTGCAAGTTATTGCCTACATAAAAAAAAATTTGAAGACTCAACGTGTTCCAATTATTGTTGGAGGGTCAAATTCGTATATTGAAAAACTTGTGGAAGACCATGTGTTCATATTGAAATATAAGTATGATACTTTCTTTATTTGGATTGATGTAGAGCAATCAGTCTTGAACCAAAGAGTTGACTTGAGGGTTGATGAAATGGTCAATGCAAGTAATTTTTGTAATTGTTTTATACATCAATGAAGATATAATCATGCATCTAGCTAAAAAATATTCTTATATAATTTTCTTAATAATATTGTTTGTTATCAAATCTATGTTCCACTAAATGAAACTCTTCTTAAATTTATGTTGCATGCAGGGCTAGTGTATGAGGTGCAACAGATTTTCATTCGAGATGCAGATTACACCAAAGGAATTCGACAGTTCATTGGTGTCCCAGAAATGGACAGATATTTAAGAGAAGAAACTAATATGGACGAAGATGATGAATCAAAGAAAATGATTCTTCAATCGTCAATTGCGAATATCAAGTGTAGTACTCGTTTATTAATTTGTCACCAACTTGACAAGATTCAATGGTTAATAAATGACAAAATGTGGTTGGTGCATCATATTATTGCTACTAACGTTTTCAAAGGAGATAAAAAAGAAGTTGTTGATGAAGCACGGAAGAATACCGTTTTGCAACCATGCATGGATATTGTGAAAATATTTCTCAAAAATGACGATCATAAAATTATTATTGAGTTAATATAAACTAACATTATCTCTATCTTGAATTATTTTATATCTTCGGCACTTTAATTTTGGACCTATTTTGTATAATTTGTATCGCATTACAGATATATATATGACCCTTCTTTCCAGTGGCGTAGGCACATGTATGCCAGGGTGTCCAATTGGACACCCTTCGTCGAAAAAAAAAACACCGCATATACAAGTAAAATGGCACACGAAGGGATTAAAGAACATATTTTGGACACCCTTGACATAATAGGTTGTTTTAGCCTACTGGTTTAAGATGTCTTGAATGTGTGTTTAGACATCTTTAATGAGTCAGTGCTCGTGTGTTCAAATCTCACTTGGAACAATTTTTTTTGCTTTTTAAAAAGATTTTTTATTGTTTAATTTTTGTACCTTCTTAGTGAAATTTCTGGCTCCGCCACTACTTCTTTCTATATATAATATTCTTGTCTGTAAAATTATTGTTATTTATAGATAAAATATTTAAGTTTTGTAATAATATTATTTTAAGGTCCGATCCAATCCCAAGCCCCAAGTACAAGTCAAAGTCTTCTATATGTAATATATATTAAAATAAATACGTACTTACACAATTACATGAGATCATTCATAATGTCAAGAAAATCGAGTAAGAAAACAAATGACCATAAATGTTCGGGATGATTCTACCCTAAAAGAATTTGAAAGAATAGAATTCTTAACTCCAAATTTAAAATTATTACATAGACAAAGAAAAGAAAATAGTACATTATCAATCTATCGGTAATGATCATTTAAGGAAATAAAACCTAATTCAATCACGGTGATGGAAGCTTGATTCATAAAATCTTTATCTATTATTACATGCTGCATAAGTTAATATAAATACTAGTAATTGAAATAGTTATCGATAATTGTTCACTTCCCTCTAATGGAATTAGACTTAACACTTATAACGTATCGATATATAGTGTAAGAATTGACGCACTATCACTTGAATATATTCCTTCAGAAATTTTATTGTGTTTTTCCTTACAATCCTTTTGAGAACAAACTTTTCGTGAATTTTGTATGTGATGTGATAACAATGTACATCTAGAAACATCATCCTAAAATTCAGTTAATCACCAAAATTCAAGGTGACGTATCTGTATATTTTTTCAAGAAGTATTCTCATAAAAAAACATATGAATTTTAAATTAATAAGTTCATAATCACATTTTTACTACAAAAGCCCAGTTGTATGTGTTCTCCTAACAATGTACAGCTAATAACTTTATCCTAAAATATATTTAATAATGATTACCAAAATTCAAGTTGACATATCTATAAATTTTTCAAAAGTCATTCTTATCCTAAAAGATATGAGTAATTCTTAATATGGTATGTCAATTAATAAATCCACAAACAGATTTTACTATAAAAGTTGAATGCAATTTCTTTCATAGCCACCATCAAGAAAAATAAATATATTTTTACATAGTATATTCCATCTCAAGAAAGGTGTCTACTTATTAACTTTATATTTAAAAGATTTTTTAATGTCTGACTGTATGCATGAGTGGTCTTCATGAAATTATTTACTATTGTAAACTAATTATTATTTTGATTGTATTTTATGTGAAGCTAAAATGAATACTTTCATCAACAATAACAAGTTCAACAAGAAAAAAGTGGTGTTCATAATGGGAGCAATAGAAATGGGAAAATTTCGTCTGTCTGTTGACCTTGCACCCATTTTCAAGGAGAAATAATCAACTCGGACAAAAGGCAAATATATAAGGGAGTTGAAATTGTTACGAACAAGATCACATACACTGAGAAACAAGGTGTACGACACTATTTGTTAGGTATATATATTTATTTCCAACAATATTTATATCAAATAACTATTAAGATAATTTAATAGTAGTAATTGTAGATTCTAGTGGAAATATACTTTATTATTAAAAAATTATTTATTCCAATTCTGAGAAAGTTAATTAGATCACATCAGATTCCGACTTCACAGCTAAAGATTTTTGTTTGCAAGCTATTGTCTACATAGAAATTTTTTGGAAGACTGAACGTGTTCCAGTTATTGTTGGAGGGTCAAATTCGTGTATTGAAAAACTTGTGGAAGACCCTGTGTTCATGTTAAAATATAAGTATGATACTTGCTTTATTTTGATTTATGTCGAGCAATCAGTCTTGAATCGTAGAGTTGACATGAGGGTTGATGAAATCGTCAATGCAGGTAATTTTTGTAATTATTTTATTTATCAATGAAGATATAATTATGCATCTAGCTAAAAAAAATTCTTAAATAATTTTCTTAATAATATTTTTGATTATCAAATCTATGTTCCACTAAATAAAACTCTTCTTATATTTATGTTGCATGCAGGGCACTTGGATGATGTGCGGCAGATTTTTATTCCAGATGCAGATTACACCAAAGAAATCCGACGGTCCATTGGTGTATCCAAAATGGACAAATATTTAAGAGAAGAAACCAATATAGACGAAGATGATGTATCAAAGAAGACGATTCTTCAATCGTCAAATGCAAATATCAAGTGTAATACACGTTTATTAATTTGTCACCAACTTGACATGATTCAACGGTTAATAAATGAGAAAATATGGTTGGTTCATCATATTATTGCTACTAACATTTTCAAAGGAAAAAAGAAAAGAAGTTGTTGAGGAAGCATGAAGGAATGTCGTTTTGCAACCATGCGTGGATACTGTGAAAAGATTTCTCAAAAATGATGATCACAATATTATTATTGAGTGAAGATAAACTATCATTATCTCTATCTTGAGTTATTTTTTCTCTTCGGCACTTTAATTTGGGACCTATTTTGTACAGTTTGTATTGCATTACTGATATATATATATATATATATGATATGACCCTTCTTTCTATATATATTATTCTTGTCTGTAAATACATAGTTATTTATAGAGAAAATATTTAAGCTTTATAAAAAAAATTATTTTAAGTTCTGATCCAAGCCCAATCCCCAAGTCCAAGTCCAAGTCTTCTATGTTTATTATATATTAATATAAATACGTACTTACACAATTACATGAGATCATTAATAATGTCAAGGTAATAGAGTGAGAAAATAAATGACCATAAATGTTCGGGAAGATTCTACCCTAAAAGAATTTGAAAGAATAGAATTCTTAACTCCAAATTTAAAATTGTTTCATAGATAAAGAAGAGAAAATAGTAAATTTGCAATCTATCGATAATGATCATTTAAGGAAATATAACTTACCTAATTAAATCAAGGTGATGGAAGCTTGATTCAATAAAATCACTATCTATTATTACATGTTGCACAAGTTAATATAAATACTCGTAATTGAAACAGTTATCGATAATTATTTCCTTCCCTCTAATGGAATTAGACTTAACACTTATGACGTCTTGTTAAATAGTGTAAGAATTAACGCATTATCACTTGAATATATTCCTTTAGAAATATTATTTTGTTCTTTTTACAATCCTTTTGAAATCGATCTTTTCGTCAATTCTGTATGTGATCTCATAAGAATGTACATCTAGAAACGTCATCTTAAAATTATTTAAGCTTAATCACCAAAATTCAAGGTAACGTATCTATATATTTTTTCAAGAACTATTCTTATAAAAAATGATATGAATTTTATATATAATTTATTTTTTATTTTTTAGTTTTTAATTTGGTATACCAATTAATAAGTTCATAATCACATTTTTACTATAAAAGCCCAATTGTATGTGATCTCCTAACAATATACATCTAATAACCTTATCCTAAAAATATTTAATAATAATTACCAAAATTCAAGTTAACATATCTATAAATTATTCAAAACTCATTCTTATCTTAATAGATATCAGTAATTCTTAATATGGTATGTCAATTAATAAGTCCACAAACAGATTTTACTATAAAAGCTTAATGCAATTTCTTTCATAGCCACCATCAAGAAAAATATATATATTTTTTACATAGTATATTCAATCTCAAGCAAGGTTTCTACTTATTAACTCTATATTTCCAAGATATTTTAATGTCTGACTGTATGCATGAGTGGCCTTCATGAGATTATTTACTATTGTAAACTAATTATTATTTTGATTTTATTTTATGTGAAGCTATTATGAATACTTTTATCAACAATAACAAGTTTAACAAGAAGAAAGTTGTGTTAATAATGGGAGCAACAGGAACGGAAAAATCCCATATGACTGTTGACCTCGCCACTCATTTTCGAGGAGAAATAATCAACTCGGACAAAATGCAAGTATATAAGGGACTTGAAATTGTTATAAACAAGATCACACACACTGAGAAATAAGGTGTACGACACTATTTGTTAGGTATATATATTTATTTCCAACTATATTTATATCAAATGACTACCTAGATAATTTAATAGTAGTAGTTAGAGATTATAGTGGAAATATTATTTACTATTAAAAAATTATGTATTCCAATTCTCAGAAAGTTAATTGATCATAGTTTCATAGGTGAAATTGAGCCAGATTTCAACTTCACAGCTGGAGATTTTTGTTTGCAAGCTATTGGCAACATAGAAATAATTTTGAAAACTCAACGTGTTCTAATTATTGTTGGAGGGTCAAATTTGTATATTGAAAAACTTGTAGAAGACCTTGTGTTCATTTTCAAATATAAGTATGATACTTGCTTTATTTGGATTGATGTAAACCAATCAATCTTGGACCGCAAAGTTGACATAAAGGTTGATGAAATAGTCGATGCAGGTAATTTTTATAATTGTTTTATATATCAATCAAGATATAATCATGCATCTAGCTAAAAAATTTTTTTATATATTCTCTCAATAATATTTTTGGTTATCAAATCTATGTTCCACTAAATAAAACTCTTCTTATATTTATGTTGCATGCAGGGCTAGTGGATGAGATGCGACTGATTTTCAATCTAGATGCAGATTATACCAAAGTAATCCGACGGTCCATTGGTGTCCCCGTAAAGTACATATATTTAAGAGAAGAAACCAATATAGACAAAGATGATGAATCAAAGTAGAGGATTCTTCAATCGTCAATTGCGAATATCAAGCATAATACTCGTTTATTAATTTGTCACCAACTTGACAAGATTCAACGGTTAATAAATGAGAGAATATTGTTGGTGCATCATATTATTTCTACTAACGTTTCAAAGGAGATAGAAAATAAGTTGTTGACGAAGCATGGAGGAATACAATTTTGCAACCATGCATGTATACTGTGAAAAGATTTCTCAAAAATGATGATCGCAATATTATTATTGACTGAACATAAACTATCATTATCTATCTTGAGATATTCTATCTCTTCGGCACTTTACTTTCAGACCCATTTTGTACAGTTTGTATCGCATTAGAGATATATATATGATATGACTCTTCTTTCTATATATATATATATATTATAATTGTCTGTAAAAACATAGTTATTTATACAGAAAATATTTAAGCTTTATAAAACTGTTTATTTTAAGTTTCGATCCAAGCCCAAGCCTCAAGTCCAAGTCCAAGTCTTCTATATTTGATATATATTAATATAAATACGTACTTACACAATTACATGAGATCATTCAAAATGTCAAGGTAATAGAGTGAGAAAATAAATGACTTTAAATGTTCGAGAAGATTCTACCCTAAAAGAATTTGAAAGTATAGAATTCTTAACTCCAAATTTAAAATTGTTACATAGACAAAGAAGAGAAAATAGTAAATTTGCAATCTATAGGTAATGATCATTTAAGGAAATATATTCTACCTAATTCTTTCACGGTGATGGAAGCTTGATTCAATAAAATCTTTATCTATTATTACATGATGCACAAGTTAATATAAATACTCATAATTGAAATGGTTATCGATAATTGTCCCCTTCGCTCTAATGGAATTAGACTTAACACTTATGACGTGTTGTTAAATAGTGTAAGAATTGACGCATTATTTCTTGAATATATTCCTTCAGAAATATTATTGAGTTCGTTTACAATCCTTTTGAAATCGATCTTTTTATCAATTATGTATGTGATCTCATGACAATGTAGATTGTAATGACCCGAAAAATTATTTTTATAAATATTTGAGCTATTTGTTAATTATGATTATTTAGTTGATGGCTGATTTTAAATAATTAATTTTAGTTGGTGACTTATGGGCTAAGTCTATAATTTATATAAGGGAAAATTTCGCGGTTAAGCAAACTTAGATTATTTAATTATTCATCATAGTTATAGTTTGCTATAATTACCACTCACGACTAACAATATACATTAATTACACGGGATGACTTCGAGTTTGTATAATTAGCCACATTTGTATGTGTATAATTCGCCAGAATATACAAATACATATGTATAATATACAATTATCTAACCTATATACATATACAATTTACCTCTCTCCCACTCTCTGCCCTCTCTCGCTCGCCTCTCTCCTCCCTCTCCCAATCTCGCTTGCCATGTATACAAATAAATATGTATAATATACAATTATCTAACCTATATACATATACAATTCACCTTTCTCCCACTCTTTGCCTCCTCTCTCTCGCCTCTCTCTTCCCTATAACATGTAGCTACGAATTGTAATTATCAAACTATAGCTATGGATTGTAATTGAGCTATTTTTGAGTGGTTACATGTGAAAGTTCCCCTTTATATAAGACCCTCTATTATTTGGCCCATATGTGAAAAATAAAATATTGTGAGTTAGCAGCACCTTATAATTACTTTTGAGGAAAACAAAAAAAAAAGGTCGTGGAAATTTACCTGCGCTGTCGCACAGGAGCACATCAACCAGGTAATATTTTGAACTTAAAAGGCAACAAAGTTTATCTTCTCAATTAATGTGCAGTCATAATAATAATAATTATTTTAATGTTGGCTTTGAAAGAGAAAATAAGGAAATGGATTTGGAATTAAACAAAAAAAAATAAATGGAAATTGATAGATATGTAGAAAGTTATTTTTGAAAATTAAAAATGATGATTTTCCTGGCCAATCATGTTGTAATGATTGTGTCTATAATTGGATCATGATTTGAAATTATAGATAATTAATAAATAGGAAGATAGGGTATATCAGTTTGAGGTTTTAACCAATGGTGATCTCATAAAATTTTGTTCGTAATTTGGATTTGATTTTGAATTTTTTTTATGGGTTGATGATGACGTTCTCAAAGTTTTGAAATATTAAGATAGGTAATTAAATATTAGGTGTATTATAATATATGAAAACTATTAGAGTTGTAGTGTTTGGAGAAATTATGACTTAACCTTAGACATGAAATTCAGGAAATATGAGATTTGACCTATTGGTTGGAATCAAGATTTAGAAATTTTATTATAAATTCGGGTGAGTTTTGGTTCTAACCTAGACATATAGCAATATGGGTGTTGTTAGTTACTAAATCTTATCATGACTATTTATTTGAATAGATTACATTGATGTGGAAGTCCAACGAAAGTGGAAAGCTCAAGTTCCGGAGTGATTGTTCAATTATTTGACGCAAGTGAATTTCTAAACCCTTGTTAAGTGTATAGAATTCGTGTATTTCCTTGTAATATGTGTTTGGGGATAAAGAGACTTGGTGATGGGTGGACTTGTCCACATTGATTAATTCTATTGATTAAAAAGGGGTGATAAAAGACAATGTGATTAATTGTTTGTGTGTGATGTGTTGAGAATGATTTGAAAGGCTTGTTGAATAATTGTTGATGTTGTATCGTGATTGTGTTATTGTGAATTGTGCAATGTTATGAATATGGTCATCTCCTCATTATTTGTATGAACATGTCATTTGCATTGTTCTGAGACATGGTTATGACAAGTGTTATGTGAATTGAGAAAGAATAAGAAATTAAAGATGATGTACCATTTCGAGGGACGTATCACACGCCGCGATGGATACTATATTTCTAGGGAAGTGTCATGGAGCACGACGGAGATTACCGATCACGACAAAGCTACTCAGACTGAGACTGAGGAAGAAGATACAATCGAAAAGATACTCAAATCTATTACTACACTTTGTACAAAAGTGGATAGTATGGACAACGAGATACAAAAGCTAAAGATTAATGAAGATAATCTGAAGTCTAAAGCTAGTCAGCAGCATGACTATAAAAATGCGAAGCTATGTCGATAGGAAGACGGAAAAAACGCAGAGCTAAAAGGAGACGATGGGAAACTCCTTATAACCCATAATGTTTGTTTAAATACAGCTGCAGGTACAAGCAAACAAGTTAGCGATAAATAACATAAAAATGCGAACTTAAACCAGCTATTCGCAAAACCATTTACCCAAAGGACACTTAGACATATGTCCATAGAACCACCAACATCTACATACGCAGATAGTTTGCAAAACCAAAATGAGAAAAAGACATATAACTACATCACACGAACCTATATAGAAAATATACACAAAATCCAAACTTATTTAAACCTTAACCCCAGATCAACTACAAAAGAACCAAACCAGGATTATTTGACACAAAAGCTACAAGGATATAACAAGTTAATTGCACAGACAAAAACTAACGCTAATTTAATAAGAATATGTTATAACTACGGACCGTTAAATACCGTATACACATACAACGGAGAAAAAGTTAGTGGTATACCAGAACTACACAAGGCATTCGTCACATACAAAAGAGTTACAAAAGGAAATTTATTTTATATAAAATTCTATACAGCACCAGCGGAGATATTATACGAGGAAATAAAACCTCCAATACAGGTTATCAAGATAGGACTAACTAAAGATATGATTATACCCAAGGACATCGGACAACAAGAAGAGATATGCAAAATAGAGATACCAAGTTTTTATGCCAACAAAAGAATAATTGGTATATCAACTATCATATAGGAGCTAGCAAATAAATATTTAAACGAAAACGCTATATAGAGCTACTATATAAGAGATCAGCTAATGATTTATTCTAATTCAAGGGAGCTAAGGAAAGCAGATATGGATGAAGTCCAGAGATGGATTTTGTCATTACTTAAGCCAGAAGAACGGCCTACGACGAGAGCACTAAAGGCATGATTTATTTCGACAGAATTATTAACCAGATATTGCAAATTAATTGGACATAAATATCCTGATCACATATGTTCGAAATGTAACGGTGAAGATAACATAATTCCAGATGTCGATTTAGAGTAAAAGAAGATGATGAAGATAAGATGCAAATAGCAGACAAAGGGGAAAAACAGATAATGTAAATAACGTAAAGTAGTCAAAAAGACGTGTAGATAAGATGTAAATTAGTCAAGTATGCATTATTATGTAAATTAGTCAAGTATGCATTATTATGCATATGCATATTAAAGTAAGTAGATAGGAATGGTGGACAAGTGTAAAGTAAGGTATGGTGTGTCATAAGTAGTAGGTATGGTGTGTGTCATAAGTAGATTTGTCATATTATTAGGCACATCATTATACTATATAGGTACATTATTAAGTAGTATGTACGTGTAGTGTTGTGAAAGGTTGTAAAGTAGCAAATCCTTTCTATATAAAGGAAGGCATATGTAAATGAGAAGGCAGGCAATGCCTAAATAAAAATCCTCTTTCATAAAACACTCTCTCAACTAAGATAAATATTTTAAATACTAATGGAAAAATCTGAAATCCAATCAGATATTTCAGATAGCATGACTAAGCAAGAGGCAAATGTATATTGTTCAAAAAATATGCGTAACTAATTTCATATATTCCTGAATATTATATATATGATTGAATAAATTTATGTTAGTTAATATGTATTAGAATTATTTGAATCATGATTTCTAGTTTGTTAGCACACTGGAAACAGGGAGAAAACTTCTATACTATGCCATCCTAATGTTGAAACCGGTAGGCGAGGAAAGTCGTTTAGGGGAGTAAACAAAGTTGAGGCGCTGATAAGTAGGAAGTATCCGCTAAAGTACGATGCTAGTAGTGACATGGAAACATGATAAAGATAATCTAGTTCATAATGATCTAATATGAATTTAATCAATTATGAATATGATAGGAAAGAATAATTTGACATAAAAAACCTGCATAATAAAGAACATGACTACATACATGCATGATGAAATGATAAAAAACTACGAAACTTTAATCTTATATGTACTTAAAAATATAGAAATAATTGAATTAAGAAGAATAATATGGGAAACAATATTTAATGATTATGAATCAGAAGATATATTAAATCAAGAATGGTATGAAATAGACCTACATGATTTAGACTACGAAAGAATAAAATGGTATGATTTAGAAATAAATTCAGATTAAAATGAACTACGAGTATTTGGAATGTTGGATAGAATCTATGGAAGACATAAAATTATTAGAACAATTAATGGAGGAAAATTTATATATGTACCAAAGAACCCAAGATATGTTATACCTAGAATATATCATAAATAATATTAAAGAGATATCAAGATTAAGACACTTAACAAAAGAATATTATAATAAAATCTTTAAAATAAATAACTCACCTACCACACTACCACCTACCAAAAAAGTCATGAATTCTACACCTACTACACTACCAAAAATATCATGAACCCCTTACCTACCAATAAGATTAATTCCACACCGAAGGGCATGACGGATAATATATTTTGAGGGACGTATCGTGCGTCGTGATGGATACTATTATCGAGGGTCATATCGCTCACCGTGATGGATGCATAGACAGATATGTCCCCCATGGGTACCGGACTGAGAGACAACGGGTGTGTATCATTAGGTCAGACATGCATCACTATACTTGACTTTGCATTTCATCGCATTGCACATCTTTATCATTGATGAACTTGATCTTGTGAGTTTTTGTGAAAGTTCGGATTTGATGAATAGTGAGTTTGTTGTTGAGGATATATGATTGTTAAAGTGTTGTTGTTGAGTTGTGTGTTATGTAAACTGTGAACTATTAGGTTGGGCTTGTTTTATGCAGGTTGTAGTTGTGGAGGTTGGGTTGGAATGTAAGGAGTACCCGTATTCCAACCCCTTAGCTTGTGTTTAGAAGTTTACTTGTTGAGTACCGTGTGGTTTGGTACTCACCCCTTGCTACTACATTTTTTTTATAGGTTACTAGCCCGGACCTTTGTGATATTTTCTCTTCTTCTTGTCTGAGACTTCTTGTGGAGGTTTGTGAGGTAGCTGCTTGTTATTTCAGCGGACCTTCTTTCTCCTTAATGATGATCTTGTTCTATTCTACAAACAATGCATTTGAGACTTGTATTTTCTTTCAATTTTGTTATAACACATTAGAGGCTTGTACACGTGATAACCAGGTTTTGGGTATTTTTAAGTTGATTATAAATTTCTACATTTTATCGTAAAGGTTGAGTTTAGGCTGACTTGTCTTGGTGGGATAAGACGAGTGCCATCAAGTCCATTTTTGGGTCGTGACATACATCTAGAACCGTCATCCTAAAATTATTTAAGCTTAATCACCAAAATTCAAGGTGATGTATATGTATATTTTTTCAAGAACTATTCTCATCCAAAAAGATATGAATATATATAATAATAATCATATTTATAGTATAAAAGCCCAGTTGTATGTGATTTCCTAACAATGTACATTTCATAACTCTATGCTAAAATATATTTAATAATAATTTCCAAAATTCAAGTTGACATATCTATAAATATTTCAAAAGTCATTCTTATCCTAAAAGATATCAGTAATTCTGAATATGGTATGTCAATTAATAAGTTCACAAACTGATTTTACTATATAAGCTGAATACAATTTCTTTCATAGCCACCATCAAGATTTATTTTTTTTACATAGTATATCCCATCTCAAGTAAGGTTTCTACTTATTAACTTTATATTTACAAGATTTTTTAATGTCTAACTGTATGCATGAGTTGTTTTCATGAGATTATTTACTATTGTAAACTAATTATTATTTTGATTTTATTTTATGTGTTGCTAAAATGAATACTTTCATGAACAATAACAAGTTGAACAAGAAGAGAGTGATATTCATAATGGGAGCAACAAGAACAGGAAAATCACTCATTTTATGATCTTCTACATCTTGGGTCTGCCCGTTCTGTCATCTGGCTTATGTTCTTCATGTAGCATTCAGAACGAATGACTCTATTCCCGTTTGTCTATGGACTTTGTCACCTATTTTCAAGGAGAAATAATCAACCCGGACAAAATGCAAGTACATAAGGGACTTGAAATTGTTACAAACAAGATCACACACACTGAGAAACAAAGTGTACGACCCTATTTGATAGGTATATATATTTATTCCCAATAATATTTATATCAAATGACTACCTAGATAATTTAATAGTAGTAATTGTAGATTCTAGTGGAAATATACTTTACTATTAAAAAATTATTTATTCCAATTCTGAGAAAGTTAATTTGATCACATTTTCATAGGTGAAATTGAGCCAAATTCCTATTTTACAACTGAAGATTTTTATTTGCAAGCTATTTTCTACATATAAATTTTTTGGAAGACACAATGTGTTCCAATTATTATTGGAGGGTTAAATTCGTATATTGAAAAACTTGTGGAAGACCATGTGTTCATGTTCAAATATAAGTTTGATACCTGCTTTATTTGGATTGATGTAGAGCAATCAGTCTTGAACCGTAGAGTTGACATGAGGGTTGATGAAATAGTGAATGCAGGTAATTTTTGTAATCGTTCTATATATCAATCAAAATATAATGATGCATCTAGCTAAAAACTTTTGTTATATAATTTTCTTAATAGTATTTGTGGTTATCAAATCTATGTTCCACTAAATAAAACTCTTCTTAAATTTATGTTGGATGCAGGGCTAGTGGATGAGGTGTAACGACCTGATTTCTGTCGTTAGTGAAAAGCCAATGGGGAAAATTTTTGGGTAAAAAAACTTTGTCGTAGTAACTTGTAATTTCCCAACCTAGTCCAGATTTGGACGAAATCAGAGTCATGAAGGTGTAGGGAAATTTGGTAACAATCGGGTGATTTAATTATGATTTTGATAACATGTGTAGTTAGATAAGTCGTTAATGAATCTGTACGACTTTACAAAATTGAATTCGGGTGAGTAGAACTCTTGGAATCAATCTTTGCGTGAATAGTATTTTCTGAGTGTCGTTGGTTAAAGGTGTTTTGAGAAATGGGGGTCTTGGAATTATTAAAATAGGTCATTGTTTCCGTGTAAGCCGCTGGGGTGGGATTTCTGCCTCCAAGGCGGGCTTGTTGTAGCAGGGTGAGGACCGTTGTGGCGGGTCCGATGCGATTTAAGGTCGTAAATAAACCCCAAAATGACTTTATTATGCACTTTTAAAGTTTGAGAGCTAAGGAACGACACCAGACGAGTTGTTGACCATTTTTCACCATTCTTGAGGCTAAAGGTAAGGTTTTACTCCCCTAACCATTTTTTGATCCGTAGAACCTATTTTCTTGGGTTATTATCAATGGAGAAGGGTTTTGATCTAGTATCCATGGTGGAAACAACCCTAATTGAGATCATGGGTTGATAGAATTGTTAGTAATTCAGGTAATTAGTGTTCGTTTATTGATTCCCATATTATAATTATTTTTTGTAGACCAAGAACAAGCGGAACAAATCCGAAAAGGGAAGAATAAAGTTTCTTAGGGGATTCGAGCTTTGTTCGAGGTAGGTGATGTTTCTGATTTCATGTTGGTGTGATATATGTTGTAATTGCTTCATTATAATAGATGTATGTTTGTGAATGCTGCATTATTGATCACCTTAATCATAAATGAGGATAATTGAATAATTGTATGCCATGAATCACCTCTTGTTGTATGATTGTGAGAACATACGTTGTGATTGTGATTGTGGTTTGTTGAATGGGCGGGTGTCACGATCCGACAAACTAATATTGTATATGATTGGTATATGCCTGTTTTGTAATGTTGTGATTACTTGCATGTATATTTCACTTTTGGGATAGCCGCGTGATCCTACCAGTACACTGTGGTTGTGTACTGATACTGCACTTGCTTGTTCTTTGTTGAGTACAGGGCATCTTCAGGAGGCTATTGATAGACCTCGTCTAGGTGACTATTGAGCGTGACCGGATTCAAGGGTGAGCCAGTTCTTTCAGGCTGCCATGGATCTTTCATGTTTAAGTCCACTCTTTTCAGACTCACACTATTTGTTTAAGGTACTTCTTAGTTTCGGGGTTGTACCCATTGTTCTTAGACTTGTCATTATTAGAGTTTTTGTACAATGACTTTCAGGTTCTAGGGGTTGTTATTCCGCATTAGTTTGGTTAGCTGTTTGTTAAAAACCTTTGAGTTTATGGGGACTCCATTTTTATTGTCATTTAAACCTACTTTCGTAGCTTTAGATGTGTATTACTTTGGTTAAGTTGATTAGTTGGGCTGTAGTTTTGGTTCTCCCACTCGAGGGTAGTGTGGGTGTCAGTCACGACGGTCTGAGTTGTGACAAAGTTGGTATCAGAGCCCTAGGTTCGTTGATCTCATTGTACCAAAATGAGTCAGGTAGTGTCTTGCGGAATGGTACAATGACGTCTGTACTTTTCTTCAAGAGGCTATAGAACTTTAGAAAAAACTCATTTTTTTCTACTCCTTCGTGCTACAACTTGTATCCAATTGATATCTTGGTGATACAAATTGGTATCTTTCCTCCTTCACTCTATGGTCCGAACTACAACAACAAAAGTGGTACCAACACCACTAGCAATAGAGGATATGTATAGACTACCGACAGTTGAACAGGGTCACCATTCAAAACAAGTATCCATGGCTCGAATAAATGACCTTTTTGACCTATTGCAAGGTGCATCGATTTTTTCTAAGATTGATTTAAGGTCTGGTTATCATCAGTTAAAGATTGAAGCAGTTAAGAATTGGGTTCGACCAAGTTCTATGATTAAAATTTGCAGTTTTGTGCGGCTCGCTAGCTACTATTGTTGCTTGTGGTATGAGCTGATTCCAATTGGTATTTTCCGATTACAATTGGTATCTCAATGAAGTTAACTAGATGTCGTGGTCACAACTGAGAAGCCACAAGCAAAGGAAATTGGAAACTCTAAAGGTTCCAATTGGTATTTGGCCCTAGGGGTGGTGTGAATGCATAGATGATCAGGAATGGTCATCGAAGGAGCGAAATAATTAATTAAGAATTTGGACTTATCGGTGAATTGTATCTTGGAAACTTTGAATGTGTACTTCTGGTTGTCTGAATTTACTGCGAATGTGAAGTTGTAATTTCTTGAATGTGATGAGGTGATTATGTGCACAATAAATGTTTGTCTGAACTTTGATGTGTACAACATGTTGGCCTGGTCGTTGAAGTTATGCAAGTTGTAAATACTTGATCATTGTGAAACATATTGTGAAAGGAAGATCTTGACTAAGGATCATGTTAGTGTCTGGGTGTATCCTGGGGATGTGTGGGTTGTGGTGCTAAATTAACAATAATGAATTGGTTCGTGTATCGTGGGATTGACTGGGGGTAGAAAATGAATATCCTAGTCATGAGGATTATTCTAAAATTGCTAAGTAAAGTTGGGAACCTTTGTGGAATATAGAAAAGAAAAGAACCCCAAAAAAATTATTGGCATGGGTTTTGTTTCCATTTTAGCCGGGACTTTTCCCGCTAAGGCGAGGCTGCCAGTGCAGGATCCCTCCCACTAGAGTGGGACAGGGCGAGACCGAATCTTAGTACTGTCTCCTATGTTTTCTTAGTTATAATTATAGACCTCGAATCGTACCCAAATTAACCCCTGCGATCTATTTCAGCATTCAGTAATCAAATATAAGTTATAAGGTTTGTTAAAATTGTGGAGAACCTGGGCATATGAGGAGGAAATCAACGAGGTCGTGGAGGCCGGGGAAATTGTAATGCAGGTAGAGAAGTAGTGCAGCCAGGCAAGGAAGTTGCCCGTCAAGAGGATATGGCTCAGTTTTATGTTTTCTCGCATAAGATCAAGCTTGAGGATGTGATGCAATGGTCACAAGAGCTACTCTTGTCTGTGCCCGGATGGCTATTGTTTTGTTTGATACGGGTTCTACTAATTCGTATGTGTCAGTTCAATTGCCTTGGAATTTGATGTGGTTTGTGATATACACCATGCCCTCATCCATGTTTCTACCCAGTTGAAGAGGCAGTCATAGTCACCCATGTGTATCATATTGTCATGTTGTGGTTATGAATTTGCAGATTTGGGTTGATTTAGTTATGCTGGATATGAAGGACTTGATATAATCTTAGGCATGACTTGGTATTATAAGGGGGCCCCTTATAATACCGGGCTTAATTATAATACTAAGTCGCTAACTGTAGAGATTTCAGGTAGGGAAAAATTAGAGTGGGAAGGGGTGTACAAGCCTAAGCTATGTAAGATCATATCCTCTATTCGGGCTAGGAAACAGGTAGGGCAGAATTGTTTGGCGTAATTAGCTCATATTCAGGATGTTGAGGTCGAATCCCCCTCTATTGAGTCTATTACTTTGGTGTCAGAATTGAGAGAGCTTAAAGCTCAAATCCAAGGGCTTCTTGATAAAGGTTTCATCCGTCCTAGTGTTGTCCCGTGGGTGCTCCTGTCTTGTATGTTAAAAAGAAGGGGGTAGTATGAGGACTGGTGATTTTATCTTAAGCCATAAAGGAGTGGATTGATACTGGAATGACAAGCTTATGGATAAGGAAGGTCCGAATGAGTATACTTGGTTGAAGGAAATTGAAGTATTTAGCAAGAGGGTGCATACAAAATGGGGTTAGTCCTTTGAGTTTGATGAGTTTACCTGATTTTGAGGTGTCGTGTTGATGAAAAAGGTTGACTTCGTAGTGATAGTCAAGGCTGACGGAGCGTAATGGCAATAAGTGTTCATGATGGATTATGACGAGATACAACTATATAATAAAATTGTTTGTTAAGTGAATTTTTGTATAATAATTATGACTTGCGAGTATCTAAGGTTGTGGTTTTCTAATATTTGGTGAGTAATGTGGTTGGATGGAAAGTTTTAAGAGATGATGAGACACCATTCGAATAGAAATTAAAGAGCTAGAGTCATAATGAAGAAAATAGTTGGTTGAAGTACAACCTTTAGAGAGAGGCGAGAGCGGAAATATTTTATTTGATTACGAAGGTAAAAGAGGTATCTTTAAAGGGGTAGATAATTGGGTTCATAGATGCATGATTTCATTCGTTTTGTTGTGGTTATGGTAATAGTGTCCCAAGTCCATCAGATTTGGTTAAAAACTATTGGAAAGGACTTGAGAAATGAGTGTACAGACATTAGCACAAGTATGATGATAAGTGTTTTTGTTTTATTTCCGAGTTTAGTAATAAGTACAATGGAATTTTAGCGAAGGATATTGTAAGATAGATGGAGATGCGATTAATCATAAATGGAGATCCATGAATTCATAAAAATCTTCAAGGTACAAGCTAATGTTGATAGAGAAAGGGATTGTGTTATATGGTGGAATTACTATTCAGACTTTTCATTGTGAGTCTACATTCGTGGTGATGTATTTTTTCAAAGTATGAATTGACAAGGTGGGAAATAATTAATTGTATCCGGTATTGAGCATTCGAAAGGACTTACACCTAGGGTGAGTCGTAAGTTTACTACTATTGATTGTTAAGTACCTAAGAAGGTTTCATTTTTAAAAGTGTTTGTTCATAATAAGGTAAAAGGTTGGAGTGCTTATGATGGTTGTTAGTGTGGTGAGTATGATTCACTAGCTATGCTCTAATGTGTTTTCACCTTTGTAGGTGGATCCCTAGTAGTGGATCAGGGGTACCAAATCATGCGATGTTCTCTTGGTTGAGTGGGAAGATTTTGTTATTTTGAATGACATAATTGGTGTTGTCTTGGAGTTGTTAAAGTATTTTATTGGTTCTACACCACCTTGCTTATGAGAATCTATAGAAGAGCTACCATGCGTATTTGTGGTTATCCGACAATCTTAATATTCATCTAGTCGTCGAGGTCATGTATTGATTGTGTGTGGTTGAATGCGGGGATCATTGGGTCCAATTCTACTGTTCTTAAGAGGTAATCTACAATTGCTAAATCCAACATTTGATAGTGTGGTTAGAGGGCTTGTATTCTTGGACATATCCCTCGATGAGTATCTAATGTTTAAACATCAAATATTTATAACTTAAGATCATGGAAAATGTGTTGTGAGAAGGATATGTTGATAAGAACTATGATTGGTTGGGTATTATGATTGTGTGTTGGTTGGTTCAGGTTCACGTCTAATTGTGGCGAGTTTTGATTTAGGTTTCATTGTTATGTGAGAAAAGATTAGTCGTGATATTTGTGTCAAAGTCCTTGATAACATGTTGCAGACATGTGTACTATCAACTTTGGTGGTTATTGGGAATAACTTTGTGGTTAGCTAAGTGTATATACAACAATAATTATCACTCAAGTATTGTGATGACTTCATTTAGGCATTATATAGGAGGATGTATAGATATTCAATTGGTTGGATGGCGACGAAGATTATATCACAAAGTGAGACTCAGTTTGTTAAACAAGACCTTCTGTATGAGGAAGAATCGGTTGAAATTCTTGATCGCGATGTCCGTAAGCTAAGGACATGCGAGACAAGTATCCTCAGTTGTTCAGCGATTCAGGTACTACTCTACCCTTACTTTAGCCAGTTTTTCCTAGTTGATCACTCGGGAAGGAGTGATGGGTAAATTGGTATCTATTGTAACAACCTGATTTCTTTCATTAGGGAAAAGCCAACGGGGAGAAATTTTTGGTCGAAAAACTTTTGTTGTAGTAACTTGGAATTTCCCAACCTAGTCTAGATTTGGATGAAATCAGAGTCATTAAGGTGTAGGGAAATCTGGTAACAATCGGGTGATTTAATTATGATTTTGATTACATGCGTAGTTAGATAAGTCGTTAAGGAATTCGTATTACTTTACAAAACTGAATTCAGGTGAGTAGGACTACCGAAATTGATCTTAGGGTGAACGGTATTTTCTGAGCGTCGTTGGTTAAAGGTGTGTTGAGAAATGGGCGTCTGGGAATTATTAAAATAGCTCACTGGTTCCGTGCAAGCCGCTGGGGCAGGATTTTTGTAGCAGGGTGAGGACTGCTGTGGCGGTTTCGACGCGAGTCAAGGTAAAAAATAAACCCCAAAATGTCTTAATTCTGCTCTTTTCGACTTTGAGAGCTAAGGAATGACCCCAGACGAATTACTGATCATTTTTCACCATTCTTGAGGGTAAATGTAAGGTTTTTACTCCCCTAATCAATTTTTCGATTCGTAGAACCTATTATTTTAGGTTATTATCGATGGGGGGTGGGTTTGATCTAGAATTCATGGTGGAAAAAAAACAAATTGAGATCATGTGTTGATCTAGGGTTGATAGAATTGTTAGTAATCCGGGTAATTAGTGTTCGTTTATTGATTCCCGTATTATAATTATTGTTTGTAGACCAAGAACAAGTGGAACGAATCTGGAAAGGGAAGAATCATGTTTCTTAGCGAATTCAAGCTTTGTTCGAGGTATGTGATGGTTATAATTTCATGTTGGTGTGATATATATTGTAATTGCATCATTATAATGCATGTATGTATGCAAATGTTGCATTATTGATCACCCTAATTGTAAATGAGGATAATTGAATAAATATATGTGATGAATCACCTCTTATTGTATGATTGTTAGAATATACAATGTGATTGTGATTGTGGTTTCTTGAATGGGCAGGTGTCACGATCCGACACACTAACTGGGATCGGTTGCCAAGTTCTGGCACAAATATGAGATCGGTTGTTAAGTTCCGGCATAAATATGGGATCGGTAGACAAGTTCCGGCATAAATATGGGATTGGTAGCCAAGTTTCGGCATAAACAGAGATCGGCTGTGACGTTATGGCACACTAACTTGGATCAGGTACCACGAACGGATATGCTAACAGTTTGGGTTTGGGTTCCATGAGAGAACCATTGAATTGGGTTCCGTGAGAGAACCATTGAATTCTGTTGTGTATCTACTTGTCATGATTACGTTCATTTTTAATCATGATTGATATTGGAAGACGGTATGTTGCTCTAAATTGATAACCAATATGTATTATTGAGAATGTGGGATGCTACATTGATCCTGAAAAGATGACTAATATTGTATATGTTCGGTATATGCCTATTTTATAGTGTTTTGATTACTTGCATGTATATTTTGACCTTTGGGATAACCGCGTGATCCTACCAGTACATTGTCATTGTGTACTGATACAACACTTGTTTGTTCTTTGTTGAGTACAGGGCATCTTCAGACGGCTATTGATATCTATTGAGAGTGACCAGATTCATGGGTGAGCCAGTTCTTTTAGGCTGCCACGGATCTTTCTTGTTTAAGTCCACTGTTTTCAGACTCAGACTATTTGTTTAAGGTGTTGTTTAGTTTTGGGGTTGTATCCCTTGTTCTTAGACTTGTCGTTAGTACAGTTTTGGTATAATGACTTTCAGGTTCTAGGGGTTGTTATTCCGCATTAGTGTGGTTAGTTGTTTGTTAAAAACATTGGAGTTTATGGGGACTCCATTTTTATTGTCATTTAAATCTTCTTCTGTAGCTTTAAATGTGTATTACTTTAGTTAAGTTGATTAGTTGGGCTGTAGTGTTGGTTCTCCCACCGGAGGGTTAGTGTGGGTGCCAATCACGACGGTTTGGGTCGTGACATGAGGTGCGGCATATTTTCATTCTAGATGCAAATTACACCAACGGAATTTGATGGTCCATTGGTGTCCCTGAAATGGACAATTATTTAAGAGAAGAAACCAAGGCGGAAAAATTTAGGGTCGAAAAATGTTTTCGTAGTAACTTGAAATTTCCCAACCTAGTCCAGATTTGGACGAAATCGGAGTCATTAAGGTGTAGTGAAATATGGTAACAATCGGGTGATATAAATATGATTTTGATTACATGAGTGGATAGAAAAATCGTTAAGGAACCCATACGACTTTACCAAATTGAATTCGGGTGAGTAGAACTCTCGGAATCTATCTTAGCATGAACGATATTTTTTGAGCGTCGTTGATTAAACGTGTGTTGTGAAATGGGGGTCTTGGAATTATTAAAACAACTCACTGGTTTCGTGCAAGCCGCTGCGGCAGGATTTTTGCCGCCAGGGCGAGGACGCTGTAGCGCTGTGGGTTCCGTTGTGGCAGGCCAGATGCAACTTAAAGTCCTAAATAAACTCCTGAATGACTTTATTCTGCACTTTTCAATTTTTAGAGCTAAGGAACAAACCCCATGAGACTCTTGACAGTTTTCCACCATTCTTGAGGCTAAAGGTAAGCTTTTCACTCCCTAAATCCATTTTTCGATCCGTAGAACGTTATAGAACTGGTAATTATCGAGGGGGGAAGGTTTTGATCGAGATTCTATGGTGGAAACAACCCTATTATGAATGTTTGGGATAATGGGTTTGATCTAGGGTTCATAGAATTGTTAGTAATTCGGGTAATTGGTGATGGTTTATTGATTCCGATATTATATTGATTGTTTGAAGACCAAGAACAAGTGGAACGAATCCGAAAAGGGAAGGATCAAGTTTCTTACGGTTGGAAGCTTGTTTCGAGGTACGTGATGGTTGTTATTCTATGATTGTGTGATCTATGTTTGCTCTTGCTTCATTATGATACATATATGTATGTGAATGTTGCATTATTGATTACATTAATTGTAAATGAGGGTAGATGAATGATAAATGCCATGAATCATTACTTGTTTGTATGATTATAAGAATATACTTGTGATTGTGATTGTGGCTTGTTGAATGGATCGATTGCCACGTTCTAGCATAACTAACTTGGATGGGTTGCCACGTTCCGACATAACTATGGGATCGGTTGCCACATTCCGGCATAATTATTGGATCAGGTATCAAGTTTCGGTATGCTAAAAGTTTGGGTTTGGGTTCAATGAGAGGACCAATGATTTGATATAATTGTGCATCTTGAGAAATGTGAAACTACACCTTGTTCGTAAATGTTTATAATATTGTATATGTTCGATATATGATGTGATTATATTGTTGTAATGACTTATGTATGTTGGACATAGTGGGATAGCCTCTTGATCCTAACAGTACACTGTGATTGTGTACTCATACTGCACTTGCTCTTTCTTTGTTGAGTAAATGGCATCTTCAAGCGTCTATTGACAAACCTTGTTTAGAAGAACAATGATCGTCGCTTCGAATTAAAGGGTGAGCCAGTTCTTCCGGTCTGCCATTAGTTCTCTTTCTGTCTATGTCCACCTTCCGGACTTAGACTTGTTCTAGATAGTGTTAGTTCATTAGTTTGGGGTTGCATCCCTTCTTGTTTAGACTTGTGAACTTTAGCTATTTTGGTACATTGACTTTCAGGTTCTAGACATTACTTCCGCATTGTTAGATTTTTGTTAGAGTTTTGGGAACTCTATTTATTTCCTTAGTATTTAACTTCCTTCCGTAACTTAAATGCCTTAGTTCTTAGATCAGTTGCTTGGTTTGGATTGTAGTAATGGTTCTTCCTTCAGAGGGTAGCGAGGGTGTCAACCAAGATGGTCAGGGTCGTGACAGTAATAGAGTGAGAAAATAAATGACCATAAATAATCGGGAAGATTCTACCCTAAAAGAATTTGAAGCAATAGAATTATTAACTCCAAATTTAAAATTGTTACACACAAAGAAGAGAAAATAGTAAATTTGCAATCTATCGGTAATGATCATTTAAGGAAATATATTCTACCTAATCCAATCATGGTGATGAAAGTTTGATTCAATAAATCATTATCTATTATTATTAGCTGCACAAGTTAATATAAATACTCATAATTGAAATAGTTATCGATAATTGTTCCTTTCCCTCTGATGGAATTAGACTTAACACTTATGATGTGTTGTTAAATAGTGTAAGAATTGACGCATTATCACTTGAATATATTCCTTCAGAAATATTATTGAGTTCTTTTTACAATCCTTTTGAAATCGTTGTTTTCGTTAATTCTGTATGTGATCTCATAAGAATGTACATCTAGAAACGTCATCCTAAAATTATTTAAGCTTAATCACGAAAATTCAAGGTGACGTATCTATATATTTTTTCAAGAATTATTCTCACCCAAAAAGATATGAATTATATATATATTTAATTTGGTATACCAATTAATAAGTTCATAATCACATTTTTACTATAAAAGACCAGTTGTATGTGATCTCGAAATAATGTACATCGAATAACTTTATCGTAAAATATATTTAATAATAATTACCAAAACTCAAGTTGACATATCTATAAATTTTTCAAAAGTCATTCTTGTCCTAAAAGATATTAGTAATTCTGAATATCGTATGTCAATTAATAAGTCCACAAACAGATTTACTATAAAATCTGAATGCAATTTCTTTCGTAGCCACCATCAAAATATATATATATATTTTTTTTACATAGTACATTCCATCCCAAGCAAGGTTTGTACTGATTAACTTTATATTTACACGATATTTTAATGTCTGACTGTATGCATGAGTGGTTTTCATGAGATTATTAAATATTGTAAACTAATTATTACTTTGATTTCATTTTATGTGTAGCTAAAATGAATACTTTCATCAGCAATAACAAGTTCAACAAGAAGAAAGTAGTGTTCATAGTGGGAGCAACAGGAACGGGAAAATCCCGTCTGTCTGTTGACCTTGCCACCCATTTTCGAGGAGAAATAATCAACTCGGAGAAAATGCAAATATATAAGGGACTTGAAATTGTTACAAACAAGATCACACACTCTGAGAAATAAGATGTACAACACTATTTGTTAGGTATATATATTTATTCCAACAATATTTATATCAAATGACTACCTAGATAATTTAATAGTAGTAATTGTAGATTCTAGTGGAAATATACTTTACTATTAAAATATTATGTTGCACCCAAGAAACAAATATGAGCTAAGACTTGAACCATCCTTCGTTGTGAGTAGGATTTTACCAAGGAATTTAAAATTTCTTAAGTATTAATGTCAGGTCACTAGATATAGCACATTGAGTTCCAAAAAGAACTAAATTGGAAATAGCAAAGTCTGAAATTTTTTTAAGTTATGCTTAAGTTATGAGTTTTGGCTCAACTTCAAACTACCATAACTCTCAGTTCAGGATGAGTTTGGCATTCCATGAGATGGAAAATGATAGTTCTTTCAATTATCTTTCCTACACCACTGAGTTTGCTAAGTTTCGAGGTTGGATGAGTGAGATATCCCCTTTTGAAGTCAGACTGTCTAGTTAAGGAAGGTTACCCGAAAATAGTAAGAGGTATTTTCGTCTTTTCCTTACCCAATCAGATTTAACCGTTCCTATTAAGGTTTTAGGAGTCTAAACTGATTGAAATTAATTTCATTCATCCCCAAAAGCATTTAGAGTTTTAGAGAGAAGATTCAAGAAAAGAAAAAGTTCAAAGTTTCAAGCATCCGTTCAAGAAATTCAAGATTTCGCGAAGAACCTGGTTCTTTGAGGTATGTAAGCTTCCATAGTGTTGGGTTTGTTCACCCACACACCAAACATGTTATTTTCAGTGTAATTTCATTCTCAAAAGTTGAAGGATTTGGGTTCTTGATAAGTGTTCTTGAAGTTTCCTTATCGATTAAAGTTTGATGTAAGATTCTACTTTGGTCAAATTCAAACGACCATATCTCTTATAATATAAAGAATTACATGAGCCATTACCTATTAAATTAAAGGTATTTGAATCTACTTTCCAACGCCACAAATGTTGCATCAATTCAATTTTTGAAAAATGTTATGACTACTTTAGTAACCTATATAGTGCTGTTACGAATTAGGCGACGGGAAAACATTAAAAAGTGTTATTTTTTAATTTTTTACCTCCAAGAAAACCCAACGAATTTATTGACTATTAAAATGCTCAAAACAATCAGATTTTCATCTTTTTGTTCATCATTCTCTTTTCTCTCAAACCCTAGTGCAAAACCCTAAGGAAAAATCAAAGTAGAAGACCCATTCAAGATTCTTTCAATCTTTTTCAAGATTTTCTTCAAGGTAAGTTTTTCTCCAAGAATTTAATTCTTTTCAACTTAAATTACTCCATACAATTATGAATCGCTAATGAAAATCATAATTCTTGGCCATAGAGATTTCATGAAACTAATTCAAGAATCTCAAGAAAGGTTTTCTTGATCGTTTACCTTCAAGCTAGGATTTCAAGTCTTCTAATCAAGTTCTTCTTCAAGATTTTTCAAGATTCTTCAAGAACCGTGTTCTTCCAAGTATGTAAGGCTATCATAGTGTTTGACTAGTTCGTCCTCACGCCCTACATCTACTTTCAGATCAGTAAAGTGTAATCTAGGATACTTCCCCTAGATTTTGAGTATTCTTGAGATAAGTTGATTTGAGTTCTTGAGTTTATGGTTCTTTTAAAAATTCTATTCCTAATTATTGAGTTTTAAACTAACTATTGAGGAAGTAAGTAGGATAATGAGAAGATTCATATACATGAGTTCCATATTATTATTTAGACCCTCGAGTCGAGTCGTTCATGCCCATAAATTCCGCATGAACTCCATACATTGAGTATCGTCTAAAGAAGTAGCATCTTCGAGTTCTAAGTCTTTGAGCATTGAGTTCTTAATCCTTTTGAGATTATATTTCTACTTATGGGACTACTACATGTTACCCATGAAGCCCTTGATTTCAGTTGTTCATGCCCATAATTTCGCATGAACCTATGAGTCGAGCAGTCTAGAGATGAGTAGTATCATTGAGTTTTGAGTTTTGAGTACTGAGGTTCTTTATTTCTTTTAAGATTCCCGAGTTGAGTCGTTCATGTTCATAATCCCACATGAACCTTGTGACTTGAGTTATAAATTTAAAATAGCTTTTTAAAGCCAACACTTGAGTTCTTAAACTTAGTTTTGAGAAAAGAGTTTTCTAAAACATGATCAGTATGACAATCGGGTATGCCATCAATGTATGAGCAGTATGGTATCTAGATATACTATCAATGTTTATGCAGTATGACTTCCTGAGTCATCAATGATCATATTATAATATGATTTTGAAATGTTTTTGTGAAAGAGCAGAGTTGAGTTCATTTTCATTAAAATGATATATAGGAACTAAGTATTCTCAAGAGTAAATATTTTCACATTTAAGATGAGAGGAAACTGAGATTTCCAAATGAGTTTTGAGCAGTTTGAGGACCATCTCTTTAAGAGAAAGTTTTTTGAGTAATTATCTCAAACCACAGAAAATTTATGTTTTTAAACATATGAGCTAGTATATTTTGGGAGTAGTATTGAGCACCGATATGGGGCAGAGTTAAGATAACTCACAGCCCACATAAACCATGTGGCCAACGTGGGTAGAAAGGGTCATACTTTTAGATAATTCCTTATGCTTTTTAGGATAGACTAGTGGATCCACTTAGTGAGTAGGTATTATACCCTGGCAAAGTATAGGATAGTTCTGGCAGCATGGGTAAGACGTTGTATCATCACATAGCTCATAGCGATGGTTGTCGGTTAGAGAAACTCCCACAGAGATATTTGTAATTTTATATACACAGAGTTTACTTGTATTTTCATATACAAACAGAGTTTATATTGTATTCTTGCATATAAAATAAGTATATTGTATTCTTAAATACATTGAGTTGATTTCTATTGTTTTAAAAACTTTCCATATATTGCATCTCTTGTTGTTGCTTTATATTGAGTTGAGTATCGAGAGTTTGAGAACCAAGAGTCGAGTGTCTTATTATTGGGTTGAGCCTTATTTCATTGAGTTGAATATCGTATTATTGAGTTGAGTCTTATTTCACTAAGTTGAATATTTTATCTTTGAGTTGAGTATCTTATTCGTGAGTTGAGTTAGTTGAGTGAGTTAGGTAGAGCTAAGTATGTTTCCTTTTAATAAAGTTCAATCTTATGTTATGCTTTAGAATTCCCCTTACAAGCTTGTAGATTCCACATACTGTTATATTTAAAAACTTGTGGAAGACCCTTTGTTCATGTTCAAATATAAGTATGATACTTGCTTTATTTGGATTGATGTAGAGCAATAGGTCTTGAACCATAGAGTTGACATGAGGGTTGATGAAATGGTCAATGCAGGTAATTTTTGTAATTGTTTTATATATCTATCAAGATATAATCATGAATCTAGCTAAAAACGTTTCTTATATAATTTTCTTAATAATATTTTTGGTTATCAAATCTCTTTTCCACTAAGTAAAACTCTTTTTAATTTTATGTTGCATGCAGAGCAAGTGGATAAGGTGCGGCAGATTTTCATTCTAGATGCAGATTACACCAAAGGAATTCGACGGTCCATTGGTGTCCTCGAAATGGAAAGATATTTAAGAGAAGAAACCAATATAGACAAAGAAGATGAATCAAAGAAGATGATTCTTCAATTTTCAATTGTGAATATCAAGTGTAATGCTCGTTTATTAATTTGTCTCCAACTTGACAAGATTCAACGATTAACGAACGAGAAAATGTGAAAATCTTTTTGTGAAAAGATTTCTCTAAAATGATGATCACAGTATTATTATTGAGTTAACATAAACTATCATTATCTCTATCTTTAGTTATTTTGTATTTTCGGCAACCTAACTTTGGACCTATTTTGTACAGTTTGTATCACATTACAGATATATGTATATGATATGACCCTTCTTTCCATATATATTATTCTTGTCTGTAAAAACATTGTTATTTATAGGGCAAATATTTAAAGCTTTATAAAAATATTTATTTTAAGTTCCTATCCAAGCCCAAGCCCCAAGTCAAAGTCTTCTATATTTAATCTATATAATAAATACGTACTTACACAATTACATGAGATCATTCATAATGTCAAGGTAATAGAGTGAGAAAATAAATGACCATAAATGTTTGGGAAGATTCTACCCCAAAAGGAATTTGAAAGAATAGAATTCTTAACTAAAAATTTAAAATTGTTACATAGACAAAGAAGAGAAAATAGTAAATTTGCAATCCATCGGTAATGATCATTTAAGAAAATATCTTTTATCTAATTCAATCACGGAGATGGAAGCTTGATTCAATAAAATCTTTATCTATTATTACATGCTGCACAAGTTAATATAAATACTCATAATTGAAATAGTTATCGATAATTCTTCCCTTCCTTCTAATGGAATTAGACTTAACACTTATGACATGTTGTTAAATAGCGTAAGAATTGACCCATTATCACTTGAGTATATTCCGTCAGAAATACTATTGAGTTCTTTGTACAATCCTTTTGTAATCGATCTTTTCGTAAATTCTGTCTGTGATCACATAACAAAGTATATCTATAAACGTCATCCTAAATTTATTTAATCTTAATCACCAAAAATCAAGGTGACGTATGTACTTATTTTTTCAAGAACTATTCTTATCCTAAAAGATATGAATTATATATATATATATATATATTTTATTTATTTTTATTTTTAAAATTTGATATACCAATTAATAAGTTTATAAGCACATTTTTACTATAAAAGCCTAGTTGTAAGAGATCTCCTAATAATGTACATCTAATAGCTTCATCCTAAAATATATTTATTAATAATTACCAAAATTCAAGTTGACATATCTATAAATTTTTCAAAAGTCATTCTAATCCTAAAAGATATTAGTAATTATGAATATGATATATCAATTAATAAGTCCACAAACAGATTTTACTATAAAAGTTGAATGCAATTTCTTTCATACCCACCATCAAGAAAAATATTTTTTTTTACATATTATATTCCATCTCAAGCAAGGTTTCTACTCATTAACTTTATATTAAAAGATTTTTTAATTTCTGACTATATGCATGAGTAGTTTTAATGAGATTATTTACTATTGTAAACTAATTATTATTTTGATTTTATTTTATGTGTAGCTTAAATGAATACTTTCATCAACATTAACAAGTTCAACAAAAAGAAAGTGGTGTTTATAATGGGAGCAACAATAATGGGAAAATTCGTCTCCCTGTTGACCTTGCCACCCATTTACGAGGAGAAATAATAAACTCGGACAATGCAAGTCTATAAGAGACATTAAATTGTTAGAAACAAGATCACACACACTGAGAAACAAGGTGTATGACGCTATTTGTTAGGTATATATATTTATTTCCGATAATATTTATAACAAATGACTACCTAGATAATTTAATAGTAGTAATTCTAGATTCTAGTGGAAAATATACTATACTATTAAAAAAATATTTATTCCAATTCTGAGGAAGTTAATTTGATCAAATTTTCTTAGGTGAAATTGAGCGAGATTCTGACTTCACAGCTGAAGATTTTTGTTTGAAAGCTATTGTTTACATAGAATTTTTTTTGAAGAATCAACGTGTTCCAATTATTGTTGGAGGGCCAAATTCGTATATTGAAAAACTTGTGGAAGTCCCTGTGTTCATGTTCCAATATAAGTATGATACTTGCTTTATTTAGATTAATATAGAGCAATCAGTCTTGAACTGTAGAGTTGATATGAGGGTTGATCAAATGGTCAACGTAGGTAATTTTTGTAATTATTTTATGATTCAATCAACATATAATCATGCATCTAGCGAAAAACTTTTCTTATATAATTTTCATAATAATATTTTTGTATATGAAATCTATGTTCATCTAAATAAAACTCTTCTTTAAATTTTTGTTGCATGCAAGGCTAGAGGATAAGGTGCGGAAGATTTTTACTCCTGATGCAGATTACACCAAAGGAAGCCGGTGGTCCATTGGTGCCCCCGAAATGGACATATATGTAAGAGAAGAAACAAATATAGACAAAGATGATGAATCAAAGCAGATGATTCTTCAATCATCAATTGCTAATATGAAGCGTAGTACTCGTTTATTAATTTGTCACCAACTTGACAAGATTCAACGGTTAATAACTGAGAAAATGTGATTGGTGCATCATATTATTTCTACTAACGTTTTCAAAGGAGATAGAAAAGAACTTGTGGACGACGCATGGAGGAATACCGTTTTGACACCATGCCTGGATATTGTGAAAATATTTCTCAGAAATGATGATCACAATAGTATTATTGACTAAACATAAACTATCATTTTCTCTATCTTCAGTTGTTTTGTCTCTTCGGCACTTTAATTTTCGATCTATTATGTACAATTTGTATTGCAATACAGATATATATATGATATGACCCTTCTTTTTATATATATTATTCTTGTCTGTAAAAACATTATTATTTATAGAGCAAATATTTAAGCTTTATAAAAAATATTTATTTTATGTTTTGATCCAAGCCCAAGCCCCAAGTCCAAGTCCAAGTCCAAGTCTTCTATATTTAATATAATTTAATATAAATACGTACTTACACAATTACATGAAATCATTCATAATGTCAAGGTAATAGAGTGAGAAAATAAATGACCATAAATGTTCGGGAAGATTCTACCCTAAAAGAATTTGAAAGAATAGAATTCTTAACTGAAAATAGTAAATTGTTACATAGACAAAGAAGAGAAAATAGTAAATTTACTGCGTCGAGTGGTCCTTCGCAGCACACATTTTGACAACTATAAATACTTGTTTGAACTTTTAGTCTTGTATGCTATCAGTATCGAATTTTACAATATGAAACATTATTTTCAGTTTTTAGAACTTAGAGTTTTGGAGACATTGTTCCTTAGCTTTGAAGATTTGAGGAATTCCATTTCTAAACAATTGAAAGGGGGTATTGAAGATTCTTCATCTTAGACGTGTGTAAAGACAATATCTATCAAACCCATTTGATGGAAACACTTTACGGTATCAATTTCTATCTCTTTAATATGTCTAGCTAAAAACCCCAATTCTTGGGGTGTGATTATGTGAATATGGGTTGAATTTACTACTGGGTATTGCTAATTAATAGTTAATTTTCTGTTTATAGGTGATTTTGTTCAGTAGTTATGTTTAAATCTAATGGGTTGTAGTTGCAAATACAATTTTATCTTCGTGTTTTTGACTTTCTCTTGGGAGAGGTTTTAAAAGCAAAACTACTGAATCGATAGTCGATGGTTATTGGGTTGTCGTGGGTTCAACTCGAGAGAGTGAATCCTAAACCCTCTACCACAGATTCAACTCGAGAGAGTGAATGGACTAAAGTGAATATTATGATAAATTGCTACTTATCGGTGTTCAAGAGAAAGATATTTGATTCAGATTAAATTGTTCGAGAGAAAATTTACCCCTACTACAGTCTAGCTCAGTTACCAATTTATAGCGATTTACTATCAATAGCATGTACCAGTTGTTTATCTTAGCCCATAATCCTATCATGTCCCAAGATTCCCTTCTCCATATTCGTATTTCTATATTATTTGTTTCATCTAGTTGATAATTGACTACAAAATCCCCTTCGAGAATTGATACTTGTGTCACCCTTTAATTTGATATGTTTTTCTTTGTATATGTCTTTAGCTATAATTGACTTGAGCAAAGTTCTTACTTTTCTCTTAATTCTCTATTACAACCCACTCCCTTGGGACTCTACCCCAACTCACTAGTTGGGTTATATTACTATTGAACAACTGTGGACGTTAGTATTGGATGAAGCGGTCGGATACGTCAAATCAAAATGGGGCCGCTACCGTATCCTCAACAAAGTTTAAGGGTCAGACATGATTTTAAAAGAAATGAAAGAAGATGTGGTTACCCTTAGCCAAAACGTCACCTCCCATTTAGTGTTGATCAAGCAATTGGAGACCCAAATGGGTCATATATCATCTCATTTCAATCGGAGACAGTAGGGGGGTTTGTCTAGTGATACTATGGCTAACCCCAAGAATGAGGTTTAAAGGTGGACTTGCGTTGTGCCGCGGCGTTAACTAAGGCGTTGTTTGGGAGGCAACCGAAGTTTTCTTATTTGTTTTTCTTTCTTTGTTTGGAATAATGGTGGGTTGGTTGTGTAGGTTAACATGTGGAAAGTGTTCGGAAAGAGGGAAATTGGTGAGAAAAAGGTTTATTCGCTGCATCGCCGAAAGGGTTGACGAGTCCGACCCAGACCGCCATTAGACTCAAGATAAATTTAAGTTGGAGTCTGTAACTTTTAGCGAAAACCAGGAAATTATTGGCGAGTCGTCGACCCCCAATATAGTCCGCCGTTTGGATCTCCAAATCAACTGGAAGTCCTTTAAAATTCAATGAGGTAAGTGTCTACTCAGTGCTTTGCCGAGCGAATCGGTGAGTAATACTAATGTCGTCGAATGGGTGAAAACTTGATGGTTTTAAGGCCAAAAGGTTATAATTTTCAAACTCCTTCACATTACCTCTCTTTAACGTTTCACAAACTCACACCTGGACGTTATTTTATATATACTTTTTTGCATTCACTAAGTGTTTTAGTCATCGATTTGTGCTCGAAATTTGTATTACATTGCCGCCTAGATATTCAATATTAACTTAATCAGCATTAAAGGTGGTTTTCTGATCCCTGAGTTTATTCTTCACATTTTGAACTCTTATGCAAATGATCTTATAGTGTTGTCGTGTGCTGGGCCTCTATGATAGGATTAGTATGCTTAAATGTTGGTTTTAATTTGAATATCTTGCCTGGATTGTTTTGATTGTTAAAATCCCGTAGCTTGGTGCATTGAAATAGATTAAAATGTCGTGGGGTAGTGCTTATATGTTATAGGTCTTGTTTGAATTTGTGTTATGCATGCTCTAATTATGTTTTTGGGAGTTGCGGGGTTGATTTCGAGAAGTTGGGTTGAAAATAGGCACGTTGGGTCACTTGGTGAGCTGGGTCGAGCTCGCTGAACCATTTGGCGGTTCGCCTTCTTTTTCATGCCTTATTTGATGTGGTTCTATAACTTTTGGCGAGAATCCTGAGGTCGCTAACGACAGTCGACGACTCGTCGAAAGCCTTCTTGATCACCCTTTGTCTGCACCCCTGAACCTTTTTTGCATTTTAACTTTCGACGAACTAACTCTTGCTCACTGAAAGTTGTTGGCGCTTCATCGAAAGGCCCCCATTGCCAAATTGCCATAACTTTAAAGCCGATCCATTTGGCAAGCTTGACCTAGATCGCCAAAGCAATTTGGTGACTCGTTGACTGGTTTGGCGAGTCTGCCTGCAACTAATTTTCTATGCTTTTGTTCAATTGTTTTCTAACTTAGTCTCGATGCTTTGCAAACATGGCTAGACTGAAAGTTGCTGGGAGAAACGTGCCACCCCGTAAGATAAGAGCACGGAATTTCAGATTATTCGAAGGGTGGTCAAATCCTGCCAAGAAGGACAAGCAAGAACCTCAACCTGGAGACAAAGGTAAGGGCAAGAGGCACATTTTTGATAGGAAGACTACTCCCTGAGACCCCTCTATTCCTTCATGATCCTGAGGACGCTATGCAGCTGTGCGGAAATTTTTGGCAGATACACATGTGGCAGCTCCTGGTGAATCTGGTGTTGTTGTTCCTTTTGAGGTGACTCCGAGCACGGATGCCCAAGTCCAGACTAATCCACCGGGCGCTGATGCCCAGACAGATGGAGCGACTACGTAGACAGGATCCCTTCTTTACCTCCCACTGTGTCTCTCTTTATTTTGACTTGTGGATATTATTATTTTTTTTGCATTTGAGGACAATTTTTTTTAATTTGTGGTGAGGTGAGGCTCACCTTTTGTGTGACATTCGTAAACCTTGTTTTGTTTATATTTGGGCTTTGAGCTAAAAATTGTGTTTTTACACTACTTTTGTGGATGCTTGAGCTTGTGGTTCCTTATTTTTAATTGTAAACGATGTTTGACCCTTCCAAAAGTTTTTACCACCTCTTGTATGTGTTGAATGTGGCTGTTCTCTTGTAAATTTGAATACCAGTTTTGATCAATATAGATGACTCGAATAGTGCTATAATCGAACAAAAATGAATGTGTGGCTACGACGAGGCCAATTGAAGTTGCATAGACAATATGTGAACTCTTTGCATCTCGTTCTGACTAGCCAAGTATCGAATTGAGTCTCTTGTGATGAACATTGCACACTAGCGAAAGTGTGAAGTCTTGTTTGAAATTGGTGTCCATGCCTTGTGTGATGAACTTACAGTGAACCATGAGTGGTGACACCTAGAATTTTCCCTGTTAGTCCGGTTGACTAAGTGATGCCATTTCATGAGATGATCTTAGGCGACTTTAAAGTGTGTGAACCAGTTTGACATTATACCTCCTTTGTGGCCTACCTTGTGAGTGTGTGAACTTCTTTTTGAACACCCTTGAGCCTTAACCCTTTTCATGGAAGAAACTTGATGAAATTGAGACCTTTCTTGACCCATTACCTATAATCCTCATGATTTGTGGTTGGTTTGAATAACCCACTTAGGTCAAAAGCCTAAGTTGGGGGTGTGATGAAAAGAGAAGGTACATCAAGAAAGTACAAGGAAGTCCCTTTTGCCCATATTTTGAGAAATATGGAACCCCTCCATATAAGAAAAGAGAGAGAGAGAGAGAGAGAAAAAGAAGAAAAGAATGAAAAAGAAAAAAAAGAAAAGAAAAAGTGTAGAATAATGTCGTGAAAATACAAGGAAAAAGGGGTTTTCCAATGGTCCATGGAAGATGAATAAGAGGTGACTTTTGAGCTTGAATGAAAATGATAAAGAAAAGGAAAGAAGGTGTTTTTCACATCACATTTCATGAGGATTTCAGCCTATAAGCCTAAATGACCATATCTTTACACTCTACCCCATTACAAGCCTTGAAAAGACCTTTTTGATCTTGAATGAGATAAAGGAAATGTCGATTGGAAAATAAGGGCAAACCTATGGGTGAAATCATGCAGTGTGTTTATCTTTGTGAGTGTGAGTGTTGATCTTGATTTCGGAACTTTAAATGATTGAACCATTGAGTGAATATGGAATCATTCTTTGTGTAAGGGCATTTGAATACCTTTGTTGAGCTTGAACTTGCATTTGAAGTAAGTATAGTGAGCTTGAGATTATTTGGTAATGGTGAGTCACAACTTGAATATTTGAGTGTACAATTTATCCTTGCACGAGTAGGTTGATTCTTTTTGTGTGCATTCACGATTAAGTCTTATGTAGCACTATTTGAGACATCCTTTTTGAACTGCTGAACTTGAGTTTTTACTTGAGGACAAGCAAAAGTTTAAGCTGAAGGTGTTGATGAGTCCATGATTTGGACTCTTTTAGGGCTTTATTTTGATAGATTTAGTGTCCTCAAATACATATTTTGTCTCAATAATTGATAAAAATGTTGGAGTTTCACGTATTTGGAGTTAGAGACAAAGCATGGACACTTTTGGGCAGAAAGGAACAAGGAAGCTGAAAAGAATGAAGAAAAGACGGTGAAAGGATTGCCTAAACCATTACGCGAGATGCCGAATGGCTATGGTCTCGCCTAATGCTCTAGTTTACCAAACTTTGGGAGAAAATTTAGTCGGCAAGATAAAAGAGCAGTGGACGAGTCGCCGAACGATTCTGCGATGCAGTACTCCATCGCCCAACGTTACAGAACTTGAATTTGCTGAAGGCAAATGAAGAAATGAGATGAACCAGACCAAAGGGAGGATCACCGAGTGGATCGGCGATCCTAACTAACTGCGCCGAGTGGTCCTTCGCAACACACTTTTTGACAACTATAAATACTTGTTTGAATTTTTAATTTAGTATGCAATCAGTATCGAATTTTAGAATATCAAACATTATTTTTAGTTTTTAGAACTTATAGTTTTGGAGACATTGTTCCTTAGCTTTGAAAATTTGAAGATTTCCATTTCTAAGTAATTGGAAGTGGATATTGAAGATTCTTCATCTTTGACGTCTGTAAAGATAATATCTATCGGACCCACTTGATGGAAACACTCTTTGCTATCGATTTCTATCTCTTTAGTATGTCTATCTAGAAACCCCAATTCTTGGGCTGTGAGTATGTGAATATGGGTTGAATTTACTGTTGGATATTTCTAATTAATAGTTAATTTGTCGTTTAGAGGTGATTTGGTTCAGTAGTAATGTTTAAATCTAATGGGTTATAGTTGCAAATACAATTTTATCTTCGTGTTTTTGACTTGCTCGACAGAGAGGTATTAAAAAGCAAAACTACTGAATCAATAGTTAGTGGTTATTGGGTTGTCGTGGGTTCAGCTCGAGAGAGTGAATCCTAAACCCTCTCCCACATTTTCAGCTCGAGAGACAGAATGGACTAAAGTGAAGGCTGTGCTAATTTTTTGTTTATCGGTGTTCGAGAAAAATTGATTTGATTCGGGGTAAATTGTTCAAGAGAAAATTTACCCCTACTAAAGTCTAGCTTAGTTACAAATTTACAGCGATTTACTATCAATACCATTTACCTTGGTTTTTATCTTAGCCCATAATCTTATCACTTCCCATGAATCCCGTCTCCATATTCTTATTTCTATATTATTTGCTACTTCTAGTTGAAAATTGACTACAAAACCCCTTTCGATAATTGACACTTATGTCACCCTTTAATTTGTTATGTTTTTCTTCGTATATGTCTTTAGCTATAATTGACTTGAGCGAAGTTCTTGTTTTTCTCTTAATTCTTGATTACAAACCGCTCCCTTAGGACTTGACCCCAAATCACTTGTTGGGTTATTTTACTGTTGAATGACCGTGGACGCTTAGTATTAGATTGAGTTCTCGTATACGTCAAATCATAGACCTCTGCTGAAACTGTGAGCAATTTCCACCGCTCGACTTTTGCTTAGAGTATTCATAAATTCCCATTGTTGCCTTTTTGTTATCCTTAGAAAATTCCCTAAGTGTATATCCGTCAACCGACTAAGATTGAGTCATTAGTTTAAAGATATCCATATCCCCTAGAAGCGTAGCATTCCTGCACACAGTTTTCACCAGATCAGATACTGCTAACAAAAACTTACTCATTTGTGCCCTTGAATCGGCAAGCACCTAGAGAGTTGGGTAAACTTCTACCCGTACTCTTGGACCTACATTGACCCTTGGTTCAAATTCATAAACTCTTGTGCCTGAGCTTCTCTAAATTACCTTAGGAAGAATTGTTTAGGAAAACTCTAGTAAAACAATCCCAAGTCATAGTATCTGCATCTGCACCCTGTTATCTTTCCACTGACTGAACTGATATGAGCCGCATCCTTAAGTTGGTAGGATGCCAACTCAACACTCTCAGTTCCATTCACCAGCATTATTCCAAGAATTTGCTTAACCTCATCAATGAAGCTCTGTGGGTTCTTACCAACTTTTGACCCTAGAAAACTTAGGCGGATTCATCCGAACAAAGTCTCGAACCCTAGCTACAACTTATCCACCATTTGTGTTAGTAGGAACTTGGACCTACTGATTATTCTGATTTGCCAAACTCTGAGCCAAGACGTAGATGGCATTTTGAAATTTTGCATTCGTAACCACATGGTTTTGGACTGGAGGAACTACATTATCATTCTGTGTATTAGTATTTTGTGTGTTTGCTCTACGAGGAGGCATGATCTGAAATGCATAACGACGGATTAGAAAATCCATTCAATGACACATCATGATCATCATCATTTATACTTTACTCTCAAAGAATCCTTAAAAGATTTTCATAGATTTCATAAGAAAATTCACAAGTCCATAATTCACCTTTCAAGGTTCAAAACCCACTTCCAATCATCAACACTTAGAAAACATGGGTTATACTTGGATTTGATCATAAATTTATGTAAATCTAGCAACACATGCTAAATTTCCTAATACTCTTCCTTTACAATCAAAATCCCGCATCATATGATTCATAACTTGAAAACATGGGGACTACATGGGTCATGGGGGAAATCATCATAAAATCATAGTAATTCATAAATTCATGCATAACAGATATAATTAAAATATTTAAATCAACAATCAAAAGAATCCATGACAATTGAAGAAAACCCTAACTTAATTGGGGATTTCTAACTTTGAAAGTAGAGGAATTTCGGAACTCCATCAATGGAAGGAATCCATGGATGAAAACTATCATACCTCAAAGCCCAATGCTTATCTTCAATGGAGGAATTGATTCTTAACATTGACCCTAGCTAGAATCCTTTCATCTTCTTCAAGTTTCTAGAGAGAGAAATATTTTGGGGAGGAAGAACTTTGATTTTCTTTTGGGTTTTCTAAATAATGACTTGAATAGGTGAGTTTTCGGGTTAAAGTCACTTATATAGGGTTCAAGGCTTAGTGAAATAGACATAGCTTTGATTTTTAATTAAAATCGAAAAAGATCCAAAAATACCTGAACTAAAACTTTCGAATTACCACCACGAGGGGCACCAATGCCTGTGGTGGTGCTCATGGTCCCTTGAACAGTGTCTTGGTTTGCCACCACATGCCCTCAAAAACCTAACTTATGACCATGACCTCTCCCACAACTCGTAGTGGCCTTCATGAGCTGTCAAGCTGCTCGTGGGGAGTATCTGCATTTGGTGAAGTTTTTGGAGTGCAGTGCCTAGCTCACCACAGCCATCACCACGACCCATGGTCCCCACCATAAACCGTCATGGTGGTCGTGGGAGGTGAACAATTATTGGTGAAGGCTACCCAAGCTCCCTTCCTTGGCTCTTGCCCTCACTTAGCCCTAGATTAGCCTACTAGATTCTGAGGTATTTCAAATTAAAGTGGGTTGAACTGGTAATTGAGTTTTTATTAATGAATTGTAGTTGCAAATACAGTTCTAGCTTAGTATTCTAGTCTTGCTTGAGAAAGATATTTTGGAATCAATGTTACCAATTCATAATTGTAGTGAATGGGTTATTGTGGATTCAGCTTGAGAAAGTGAGTCTGAATTTAGTCCTACCAATCTAGTTCAACAGAGTAGATTAATTGAGGTTTTGGGCTGGTCATATTTGTTGGGCATGTCAACGGAGAACTTACTTGATTGGTAATAGTTGATTGAGAAATGATAGTTACACCAAAAGCCTAGCCTACCCACTAAGATTCAACGGGTTTTAGTAAATAATAATCACCCATACAGTGAGTTGGTATTTAATTGATCACATCCCCAAGGATCCCTCTCTACTTGATTACTCCCTATTTTCGTAGTTGTTAATTGTCACTCTAATCCCCCCAATTGACATTAGTTCTCAAAACCCTACCATTTACTTTGTTTGATTAGAAAATGTCTAATTCTACAATTGATTAGAACACTTTTGTCACTTCATAATTGAAGTCTCTATCATATATCTCCTTGTGGGATCGACCCCAACTCTTTTCTTGGGTTTATACTTGATTGAGATCGCCAATACTTAAAATTAGATGAGGTGTACACTACAAGAAAACAAATCTTTAATGAAGGGAAATCTTGTCCCTAAATGTCCAAATTTGGTCCCAAATGATCTATTGCGAAGGGAAAAGGCTTGTCGCCACCCGTTCTAATAGCCGTCTTCGCTAAAGGTTAACTACGACGGGTTTCATTAGCTGGTTGTTATATGTATTTTGGGACGAGGGAAAAGGTTGGCCGTTACATGCTTTTAAAGACGACATTTCTGGTCTCAAATAGACGATTTATTCTAATTAAAATTTTTACTTTCTAGTCGTTAATAATCTTTAGCAACTAGCAGCAACCTAGTCCTTGTACTCTTTAGCGACGAAAACAGTGTGGTCTTAGAGATCATTTAGAGACGAGTAATGTTTCTGGTCTTATATATCCTTCAGAGAGGAACATTTCTAGTCCTTGATTGACCATTAGAGACGAACAATAATTCTGATCTCTAATTAACCACCATTGGTTCTAGAGCTCGATATCACAAACAAAAAATCAATAAATAAATATTGAATTACTACTGAAAATCTCAATACAAAGAGATAATATATATAGCTAAGAAAAAACTTAGCACACATCTTAGCTAGACTATAATATCAAGTATTCCATAACATTCATAGCAAAATAATAATTAGTTTGTGCATCTTCTAAACTTGCATCTTGACTTGTAACTTCAATCTCCAAAATCTTCAAGTACAAATTTTTGAGATGACGTTAAATAATGGTTGGTATAATAATATACACCAACATAAGCATCTTGTCTTGTGAAAAAAATCCTTAAAGCTGCAAAGTATATGGAACAAATAGGCCTACAGAACCTGATATTATGCAAATGGATAGTTTTCTACACATAAGATGTATCTTCAGATTAGAGGTATCTACCCTAAATGTTCATGGAGAAGGCTTGTGTGACAATTATGGTGCTCCTACATGAATATTCATTTTGTTCTTGGCTCTAAATGGAAGACTACATACTAAAGACAGAATTGTAAAGTGGACTGATATCAAAGATATGTCAGGCTTGCTCTGTTTAGACCATCCAAGAACACTTGATCACCTACTATTTCATTGCAAATACTCTGCTATTATCTGGCGGAAATATTCAACTTGAGAACAGAGCAGAGTTGTAACAAAATGGATTGAGGAAATTCAATGGGTTGTGGTAAATGCAAGAGGTCATTCAATTATTGCAAATATCTATAGAATGTGCTTAGTTGTTGAAGTATATTACATTTGGTTAGAGAAAGAAATGAGGTTATTTCCAAAATAAGGCTAGAATTGACCGACAGTTGATCAAATTCATTTTCACAAGAACTCTTTTCTGAGGTAATATGCAGAAGAAATTATCTAGAAAAATGCGACACCTTGAGAGACATCCAAGTGAAGATTCAAACTTCTATATACTAGTTCTTTATATTTTAACCTCTAGTCATGTATGAACTATTATGAAAATAAGTCTACCTGCAATGTTTGGGGTAGTTTGCCCAAGCATGGAACAACCTTGTGTTTAATGTGGTTTTCCTGATGGGTAAGTACAATTATTTGCTTACCAAAAAAATATATGTAAATTTTACACTTGAATAATAAAATTGTTCACCTCAAAAGGAGTCTAAATTTTGTCAAATGTTATCCATAAACATCAACAAATCTGCAAGAATATAAGAAAAATTAATTAGAAAAGATAATGTTACAATAATCTGGCAGGACCAGATTCTAATGTTAACGAAATTCGTTAGTAGGAAAATAAAGATGGCTCAAGTTTCTCATCGTGATACAAAGACTGATGTAGTGTAGGGCCGCTAAATAATCTACTTTTGTATCAAGTCCCATCCTATTCAAGAAGAGGGGCATTGTTGAAGTAACTTATAATCTAATTGCATCTATAAATATCCTGTCAAAACAAGGTCATAATAAAATGTTCAACATAGAGATTGTGCTTCCACGCCTTACATAATGAAATAAACATCATTCATTGAGGTGGGATTTCAAATAAAGGAGAATCAACAACTAAAATAATTCAACTACACAAGACAACAGAAGAACAAGAGTAACCAAATTGGGAAAAAAAAACAACTTTCGAAAATTCATAAAATCATATCGGCAAAGAATGTATACAGGTCAAGAGTTTTGTATTGTTTAATGGAACCAATGGAGCTACATGTAACCTTTATAATGCTTCTTTTAGAGTGTTCGTTAGGCATATGGACTAGTCTACTTAGATGGATGAGAACTCTAAGGAAAACACTACATTGGAATGAAGAAGTTAACTGGACAGTGATTAATTCAAGGTAAAAATGGTAAAATAGAAGTGTTTGGTATATATAAAAGCAACTATGTATTATATATTGCAATCAGGAATTATAAAGTGGTCAGGCAAGCGGAGCAAAGAAGAAGCACTATAATCAAACTTAGAATTTGAGATATCCTTTTATGAGTAGCAAAACAAGCACATATAGCATGCTTAAAAGTTAATAACATCAAACCAAAATATGTCAAGATATTTTGTAATGGATAATCCTAGCTATGTATCCTAAATATATTTCTAGGATTAATGATCTCTATCTATTGTGATTAGTCATTCCAACAAAATGTACGAGAGGTATTGTTATAAAGTAGTTACTTTAATGTACTATAGTGTGCTTGTAAAACAAGTATAAATATTATATGATAGGCAGAATATGTCTTTCTTTGTAATGAGGGAATTTTTTTTGTTTCATGTAACATACTAACATTGATATGACGTCCAATGAAAGAATAATTGCCGAACAGGTAAAGAATACATGTCTAATCGCTTTGATCTTTTTGAGTGCTCTTCTTACATATAAGAGCGTAGTTGTTGCAAACAATAGGATTTCAGTTGTAGGTGACAGAAAACCGGAGGACATGAACTGAAGATCTTTATATATTCAGGTGAGGCGTGAGCCTTTGCATGACTATCAAATAGAAGAATCACAAAATGACTAAAAACAGTACCTTGTTGTGTTGGTTGACAACACTAAAAATTAACAAAAATAATTGGAAGTTGGCATAGAACGACTGAGAAGGAAATAAAATTTTTATGTCGTAGGAATTTGCCCGACGAATTATAAATTGTTGTTTAGGTGAGTCGTCAATAGAATTTGTTTGTTGCTGAGAATACAACACTTTGTACTTTTTGGTTAATTGATAATTCATTTTCCCTTTGGAAATTTTGGCTTCGAAATAAGGCCCTTTCGACTTCGGAATCATCCGAAGACTATTTAGTCTCTGCACCTATCCAATTGATTCAATAATAAATTTCCAAACACGTAATACAACTTCAAATTAAGTCATATAACATGTAAAGAATAGGGTTCAACTCCATATAAACATGTTGAGAAAAAGGCAATGGAACTGAGCACCTAAGTGAAGAGTCCAAAAGTTTTGATGAAAAAAATAGTTGTTTACATAAAACAACTAGTACTCTGTCAACACTACAAGTAAAGGACTGATTTTTACATATATACAAGCATCTACTAGCTTGGACTTATCTCTATAGCAAACTACACTTTCACTTGCAAAATATTAAATATGCAATTTTTGGCTTCAAAGTCACACAATCTATTTGTACCATGAATGTCAACATAAAATAAGAAATCATATATACGAAAACTAAAACTGTTCCTTAACATTTTGTTTAAATGCCTTCAACCAATTTAAAAATGCCATTAATTTAGGGCAGAGCTAATGGAATAAAAGTAACCTGAATAAAGCAAGAAAAAAATGCCACAAATAAAACTTATGAAAGAAAAGAGTAACCAGACCGGAAAAGAGGCGCACCTGCAATTCTATCTCGAGCAGAGCAGGACGACACAAGGAAGAAAACTACCTTCGCCGAGGTTAGGACAGAGTTTCGATGGAAAAGGAAGAGTGATATGGGGATAGATGTGAGATTAGGGCAGCGTTTTGATATTTTAGAAAATAGAGAGCTTCTTAATATTTTTTTCAATATACAATAATTTGTTTTGGCGCCTAAGATTTTGTTAAAAGAAAAGTTTTATTTTTTAAAATATTTTATTATTAAATTTGACCCACTTTCTCCCAATCCTTCCTTGCAAGGCCTTCAATTATATAATTTGGGACAAGTTACATGGTTCTTTAGGGACCATATTTAGTACCTTGATAATAAAGTATATAAATAAGGACCAAAATGTAATCTCGTCATAATACATATACTTTTAGAGACAAGATTATTAGTTTGTCCCTAAATGTTGGTCATAAATAAAGCTTTTTCTTGTAGTGGTAGTTGAGCATTATCAGTGAGCTTCCTTGCATCTAGAGGGTTCCACTATTATTTCCAGTTGTTACGATGTCGAGGGTCTTATCCCGATAATCGTTCTCTAATAATAGAGGCTTCATAGATAGTTTAAAGGTCGAAGAATTTATCTTTATTTCCGTTGTTGTTGGAATATTTTGAGGGCATGAGACATTTAACTAATACTTGTTAAATTATTTTGAGATAATTATTGGAGTTGAGTTTAAATTGAGTCTCAAAGTTATTTATGTAGTTGGAATTCTATTTTGCTTGAGTAAGTCTTCTGCTGAGTAATGAGCCAAGCCAAGGGTTCGCTTGTGAACCAACAATGGTTCTCGAGTGCCACTTACGTCTAGGGTGTAGGCTCGGGGTCTGACAAACTTGATATTAGAGCACACAGTTCAAGTATCCTAGGGTGTCTATGAAGTTGTGTCAATAGGGTCTTGTTTATGGTTGTGAGGGCCCCATTTTTATAAATGAGGGACTACATGCATTTAAGAAAAGTTTCCCTTTTTTATACTCTTAATAGTTCGATAAAACTACGTCATATAGACTTATTCTTACCCGTGCGTATGCATATCCATTCGACTACTTGATGAGTCCGAGATTTGGACTCATTTGGGGCTTTGTTTATATAAATCTAGTGTCCAAAAATGCATAAATTGTGCCATAAACTAATAAAAAATCCTTGATTTTTAGGTACACGAATTGAAGAACAAAGCAAGGACACTAACATTCAAAAAGGAACAAAACAAACTGAAGACTTGAAGAAAGGTGAGCCTAGTGATCGCCAAGCAAGTTTGGTAAATCACCAAATGGCTAGATCCACCGCCTAAAGTTCCAGTGAGCTAGCCTTGAGGGAAGAAACCAAATCGGTGACAAGAAGGAGCAATCGGTGCATCGCCGAAAAGTTCTGCAAAATAGTGGTAGATCGCCCAAAGTTATAGAACCGAAGGATGCTGAATGACAAGGAATAAAGGCGATGGAGGAGATCAAAGGGTGGCTCGCCAAGTGGTTTGGCAAGCCTGATGTGGCCAACCAAAGTGACTCGGTGATTCGCCGATTGGTTCAACGAGTCTTTTTTGCAAGTTTTATTCTAAAAATTTTCTTCAATTTTTTCTAAACTCTACCGATGTGTTTTGCAGATATGGCTAGGACCAACTGGGACAAGAGTGGCATGCCCCCTGCAAACGAGCACGAGGCATTGTAATTAATGAGGGAGCAACTACTCCTTCTACGAAATGAAAGAAAGCACCTCTGAAAGGAGGCGAGGGCAAAGGAAAAAACGCCTGTAATGGAGACACCGGAGCACAACTCCGGGAGTGATGAGGATTCTTTCCATTCTCAGGCCTCATTCTCCAACCCTAAGGATGACCAGCCACTAGAGAATCGGTGAGCTGAGATCCTTTCCCGACTTCGTCAAGATCCATCTAGGATATCCACGAGTTTACCCCTCCTACTACTGATACCATGCCAACTCCAGCACTGACGGTGGTTCCTGCACCACTAGTTCAGGATCCTCCTCCCCGGCTACTCAACTGATTAAAAGCTGAAGGATTGAGGACCATTCTAGAGAAAAAGAGACTATCCATAGATAGGGTGGTGGACAGGCACTCTCTGGTGTGGGACACTCTCTGGTTAAACAAATTTGACATGTTCACAAAGCCCCAGGCCCATACATCCCTACATGGGTCAGAGAGTTGTACAACGCCTATGCTGATTTACTGCCCCAGGAAAAGAAGAAGGCCAACACCTTCGGACCAGTGGCATCTGTAGTAGTACTGGGGAGAACAGTAGGATGCAACAACGATGATATCAATGATGCACTTAACAGAGCTATATAATTTAAGCATAAGTATGAGGGCATGACCTCAGCATATACCCTAGATGACCTAAAGGGCTGGCTAGCTCCCCTCATTTCTAACACCACCTTGAGGTGGATTGAGGCAGGAACTCCCAATGAGAAGAAGGACTTGAACATCACCGCTCGGTATTGGTTCGGGTTCATTAGAAGCTCCATCATGTCTTCACAGAATGAGTCCATTCTCCACCACCCAAAGACATCTTGACTCGGGATGATCATAGAAAAGAAGAGGCTAAACTTGGGGCTGATTATAGAGTTGGAGATGGCCATGAGGGCTAAACGGCCCCACACTTACCTTCCTTTCCCAATGCTGATCATAAAGTTATGTCGGCGGGCATGAGTTCCTCATACTGAGATGAGGGACATTGATGTCACACCTACATCCTCCACTGATATCCGACGCATTGAGGCCGAGTACACAGATGATGAGACAGATATGATGAGAGCATCTCTGGTAGATACATCCCCATAGGTTGAGGTTGAGTCCATACCTGTAGAGACATCTTTGACTACTCCGGGCCTTTAGGTACATCCAGTACCACTCCTTCCCAAGCCCCAAGTTCTTCTTCTGCTTTGCAACCGACCAGGAGCACTCAAGCTATGCTCCTTAATATGGGATGCCTAACCCATTCGAGCAATGTGTTGGCTTCCAAGCTAGAGGCCAGGGCGTTTGGATGATTAAGCAAGCTATTTCAACTGCGTTGACATCCCTCCGAACATCGATTGATGCTTTCACTATGAGAGTACAAATTTGTGAAACTAGATAGGGGTTACTTCAAAGTTCACAGTTTTGAAAGCCGAGGTTTTAGATTTGAGGAAGGATGTGGACTATCTGAAGTCCACAAACATCACTTTTCTTTTTGAGTCAGCCAAGGCTCCTAGTGTTCCAGACAGTTCTGATATGCATCCGGCTACCACCGGAAACGAGCCTATGGATGATATTGATTGTACTGAGTAAGAAGCAGAGACGAATGAGGAGTAACTTGAGGCTCAGGAGGTGACCATATATGAGGACTTGCCTGATTTAGAGGACACGATAGTGCAGTCAGTCATTCAGACATCACTGACAAATACGTCAATGACAGGCTCTAGTGGAGCCAATGTTGCTCTTACCCCGGGCACTGATGCCGAAGACCAAAGTTTGACACCGGGCATTGATGCCCCTACAAATGGAGCCGCTGAGTAGACAAGATCACTTTTTTACCTCCCTCTCTGTTGATTTTATTGACTTTTGGCTAGTTTAGTTGCGTTTAAGGACAACTATTTTTTTATGTGGGTGGGGTGAGGTATTTATATACTTACCTCTTATGATTATATTTTTATATATACATTGGGTTTTATGTTTTAAACTGTGTTTTGATTCTAGCTGATGGATATTTGAGCTTGTGGCTTCTTGTTTTGAATGGAAATGGTTTTTGACCCATTTTGAAAATTTTGTGTCACCTCTTTTGTGTGTGATTGTGGATGTTCGTGTGCAAATTGGAGTATCGGTTATGATCAATATTGATGCCTTAAATAGTGCTATTAATTGAATCAAATGAATGTGTGGCTACTATGAGGCCAAATGAAGTTGCATAGACAATGTGTGCACTTTTTGCATCTCATTGTGACTAGTCGGTTATCGAATGGAGTCTCTTGTGATGATCATTGCACACTACCTCGAATGAGTCTCGTTTGATATTGGTACCAATGCCTTGTGTGATGAGCTTACATTGAACATTTTTTGTGGTGAAACCTAGAATTTTCCCCATTTGTCCTGTTGACTGAGTGATACAAACTCTTGAAATGATCTTAGGCAATAATTTTGATGAGTGAAACAATTTGACAATATACCTCTTTTTGTTGCAAACCTTTTGAGATGTGTGAACCTTGCTTGAACCCCTTTGAGCCCTATCATTTTCTTGGAAGAAACTTGAGCAATTGTGACCCCTCTTTTTCCATTCATCCATAATTCTCATGAAGTGTGGTTTCTTTGAATAGCCAACTTAGGCCAAAAACCTAAGTTGGGGGTGTGTTGAAAGAGAAGGCAAATCAAGAAACGTGAAAAATTCCCCTTTCAGCAATGAGCTTGAAAAAGATGGAAACCCCTCCATGTAAAAAAAAGGAGAAAACAAATAAGAAAGCAAAAGAAAAAGAATGAAAAAGTTGTGAAATAAAGTGACAAAAGAGACAAAAAATGGGGTGTCTGTAGTCCATTGGAAGTTCAATAATGGGGTGAATATTAAGCATGATCAAAATGTTGAGGAAAAGGAACAAAGTGATGTTCAAACCACATTTCATGAGGGTAGGAACCACTGAGCCTAACTAAATATACCTTTACACTCAGTGTCGTTACAAGCCTTGAAAAGACCTTTATGATCTTGAGTGAGCTGAAGAGAATGTTGATTGGGAAATAAGAGCAAACATGTGGGTAAAATCATGCATGTGTTCATCTTTGTGAGTGTGAGAGTCGTATGTGATTCTGGAACTATAAATTGTTGAAGACTTTGTGTGAATAGGGAATCGTCTTTGTTGTGAGGGCAATTGAGTACTTTTTAGAGCTTGAACTTGCATTTGAAGCGAGTATTGTGAACTTGAGCATCTTTGGTAATGTTGAGTCAGAACTTGAATCTTTGAGTGCATAATTGATCATTACATGAGCAGTTGAGTGTTGCTGTGTGCATTCATGTTGAATCTTTGGTAGAATTGTTTGAGACATCCTTTTTGAAATGCCAAACTTGAGTTTTACTTAAGGACAAACAAAAGTTTAAGTTAGTGGTGTTGATTAGTCTGTGATTAGACTCATTTGGGTTTTTGTTTATATAGATCCAGTGTCCTCAAATGCTTAAATTGTCCATAAACTGATAAAAAATCCTTCATTTTTAGGTAAATGGATTGAGGAACAAAGCAAGGACACAAACGTGCAAAAACGAACGAAACAAACTGAAGACTTAAAGAAAGGTGAGCCTGGTGATCGCCAAAGCACGTTTGGCGAATCACCAAATGGCTAGATCTACCGCCTAAAGTTCTAGTGTGCCAGCCCTTAGGGAAGAAACCAAATCGGTGATAAGAAGGAGAAGTCGACACATCACCGAGCAGTTTCACAAAACAGTTGTAGATCGCCAAAAGTTACAAAACCCAAGAATTTTGAATGACAAGGCGAAAAGGTGATGGAAGAGATCAAAAGGCTGCTCGCCGAGTGGTTCGGCAAGCCCGACTTACTTCGCCGAATGTCTATTTGTAGAAATTTTTTTGCGACAGTAACTACATTTTTGAATATTTAGTTTAGTATCTTAGATTTTTTTTATCAATATTTTGAATTAATTATCATTTGGGAGAATAGGTTTAGAGAGTTTTTCGTTATCTTTGAAGAAACAAAGAAATTCACTTTTGAAAATTTGGAAGTGGGTCATGGAGATTCATCAAATTGGAGCATTGTAAGGTCGAAATAACTCTTACCTAGTTGATGAATAAAAAATTTGGTAACTGTTTTTACCTTTTCATAATGTCTAGCTAAAACCCTAATTCTTGGGATGTGATCATGTGATTATGGGATGCTTTAGTCTATGGATAATACTAGTTGTTAGTGTAAATGCTATTTAAAAGTGATTTTAATCATTAATTGTGGTTTAATTTAAGAATTATAGTTTCAAATGCAATTCTATGTTTGTGTTTTTGACTTGCTCAAAAGAGGGGTTTTAGAACTAAGGTTTTTTATTAATGGTTTGTGGGTATTGAGTTGATCTGGGTTTAGCTCTAGGGAGTAAATAAACACAATCCCACACATTTAGCTCGAGAGAGTAAATGGATTAAGGTGTGGGCTGCTATTTATTTGCATTCTTGTCGATGTTCGAAAGAAATCGCCTGATTCGGGGTAGTTGTTCGAGAAAAAACTACCTCCTTTATAGCCTAGCCTATTCACTAATATGTAGCTATTTACTTATAGTTGCAATTAACCATATGCCTATATTTGCCTATAATCGATCACATCCAAAGAATCCATCTCCTTATTGTTAACTCTTAGTGTTTATGACTGCTTTTAGTTTATAATCAAAACCAAAAAACCCCCCATTTGACATTCGTGTCACCCCTTTTATTTGATTATGTCTTTAATCGGTAATTTCTATTACTCTGGTTCGTTAGACTACATTCATACTTCCTAATTTAATTTAAGACACGTATCACTCCTTGTGGGATTCGATCCAAACTCATTTTGTTGGGCTTAATACTGATTTACAATCGTTTAACACCTAAAATTGGATGAGTGTGCTTCAAACGTTAAATCACTACCCCTCATACTAAAGGTGATTGAAAGGTAAAGCCCAAGATCCTTATGAGTGAGTTATTCTTAGCAAATATCTTTAGAAAGTCATGAGACTACAACGGGGCTTGAGAGAAGCCTGTGAGTGAGTTAAGTGTTGAGTTCAAAAGAATGCATTCATATTCATGTCAATCGTGCGATTGAGCTAAAAGCGAGTTGTACACTCTTCTCTAAGCCTTGTTTCAACTGAGATCCATATGAGGAAGTATGTTTAGAGGTTGGGTAGTATTTTCACCTGAAAGGTAGTATGAGTTACGAGATTATAAGCAATAGTAGTGAAAGTGCCCAAAGTTAGAGCAAGGTATGCAAAGGTTAAGTTATCTAAGGACGGGAGATCGTGTAACACCTCGAAAATTTTTAGAGCTAAGACTCGAACCAGTTTTCATAGTGAGTGTGATTTTACCGAGAAATTTAAATTTTCTTAAGTGTTAAGGTCACTATATGTAGCACCTTGAGTTCCAAAAAGAATTAAAGAGAATTCATTCAAGTCATTCCTAAGTTCTTTTATGTTTTGGATCAATTTCAAACGACCATAACTTCAACAAAGGATGAGTTGGGAGACCCATGATATATCGTAATGAAAGATCTTTGAGTCCTCTTTCCAACGCCATAAATTTTGCTAAATTTTGAGTTTGGATGAGGGAGAGATGCTCGTTTGAGTTCAACATATCCAATTAAGGAAAGTTACCCGAATTAATGAGGGGTATTTTGGTATTTTCCTTACCCACTAGCCTAACTCATTTTTAGTAATATTTTAGGTGTCTAAACTGAGTTAGATTTCTTTTCACAATTCCTAAATATGCTTAGGGTTTTGAGAGGAGTTCAAGAAGAGGAAAAGAGGAGAAAAGGAAGAGCGTTCAAGATTTTTGCGATTCTTCGAGGGATTTCGCCAAGTATTTTATCCTAAGAGGTATGTAAGTTCTCATAGTGTTGGGTTTATTCACCCACACGCCAATCACGTGATTTTTATCTATTATTTAATTCTTGCGGTTGATTTGTTGTTGAGAAGTTTCTGAGGGTTTGTTCTTCATTCCTTGTCAATGGAGTTTGTCGAGCTTCTGAGGTAAGGATGTTCCATGTGAGTATAATTCTTGAGTAATTTAGAGTAGATTTTCATGTTCTTAAATTAGGTTGAAGAATCTAAGAAAGTTGGGAAGAATCCAATCAAATTTAGGTGAATTAGGACCCAAAATTGAAGAAGAAAAATTCAAAAGTTTCTAGGTTGAAGCTGGGGCGGTGCGCCCAATCAAACACCCAATAAATTGGGGCTGGGGCGGTGCACCAATAGTGCACCCACTCAGACCCCCAGTAAATGGAGTCTGGGCAGTGTACCAACAGTGCGCCAAATCAGACTCCAAGTAAATGGAGGCTTAGCACGCCGCACAACAATTCACCCAATCAGACCCCTAATAAATGGGCTATTTTCCTTCTCCGTACTTGTTTATTTGAGTCAGGATTTAATTCTCTTCTTAATCCCTACTAATTAAACCTTCATTAATCGTCAAAAGTTCCTCTATATCATGAATCATAATTCTTGAATTCATAATTCAAATTCAAGAAAGATTAAGAGTAGAGTTCAAGAAAGTCTTTGAGTTAAATTTTGAATCCCTTGAGATCAACTATCCATTTGAGTTATGTTTTGAGGAAGTAATATGAAAACAAGAAGAGTTTTACCCATGAGTTCTATATTTTCATTGAGTCCCTTGAGTCGAGTTGGCCATGTCGATAAATCTTATGAATTCCATAATTTGAGTTTCTTTGAGGGGAGTAGTTTCTTCAAGTTCTAAGTTCTTGAGTATTGAGTTCCTAATACTTTTGAGATTATATTTGTAATTATGGGACTACTACATGTGATCCATGTAGGTCCTTGAGTTGAGTTGTTCATGCCCATAATTCTGCATGAACCCTATGAGTCTAGCAATCTTGAGACGAATAGTATCATTGAATCCTTAAGTTCAGGAGTTGTTGAATTCTATTTATATGGTTATTGTGAACCTTAGATTAAGTTGTTGACGTCCATGATTCGGCATGAACCCTATTTTGAGAAGTCTTTTACAATTATTTATAATTTGTTTAAGACTTGAGTACTTGAGTATGAGTATGAGGAGCGTTGAATTTCATTTTTCAAAATGAATATATGGGAACTAACTATTCCCAAGAGTAAATGTTTTTACATTTAAGATGAGAGAAAAGTTCATTAGTATAATTTGTTTTAAGAGAAACCTTTTGAGTTATAATATCAAAGTTTGAGGATGAGGAAATGCTTTTTTTAAACATATGAGCATGATTTATATTATTCAGAGTACTATTGAGCTACGATATGGGGGAGAGTTCAGACAACTCACAACCCAATAAACCATGTAGCCAACGTGGGTACAAAGGGTCATACTTTTTAGATGATCTTTATTGCTTTTTAAGCATAGCTTGGTGGATCCAGTTAGTTGAGGATTTCTATACCTTGACAAGGTATAGGACAGTTCTGGTGGCGTGGGCGAGACGTTGTATCATCAAATAGCTCATAGTGATGGTTGTCGATTAAAGAATCTCCCAAATAAGAGTTGTTATTGTAATTTTTATGTACAAATGAGTTATTACTATATTTTTACATACAAATGAGTTATTATTGTATTTCTACATACAATTGAATTCCTATCTTTTATTTTACATCTTTCAATATACTGCATCTTTTATTGTTGTTTTATCCTTGAGTATCTTGAGTTGAGTACCCTATTGTAGAGTTGAGCCCTATTTCTATGAGTTGAGTTGAACTATGTTTCACTGAGTTGAGTATCTTATTATTAAGTTGATCCCTATTTCTTTAAGTTGAGTTGAAATATGTTTCACTCAGTTGAGTATCTTATTATTGAGTTGGGCCCTATTTCTCTGAGTTGAGTTGAACTATGTTTCACTGAGTTGAGTATTTTATTATTGAGTTGAGACCTATTTCTCTGAGTTGAGTTGAACTATGTTTCAGTAAGTTAAGTAACTTATTTTTTAGTTGAGCCCTATTTCATTGAGTTGAGTGAGTTGAGAAGAGGTAAGTATGTTTATTTTCCATCAGTTCAACCTTATGTTTACGCTTTAAAATCCCCCTTACATGCTCGTACATTTCATATACTGACGCCAATTGGCTTGTATCTTTTATGATGCAGATATAGGTTTTCAGGATCATCAACAGAAGCTTCATTGATACCACTTGCAGTTGCAGTTAGCTATGGTGAGCCTCCTTGCTTACGAAGGGTTCAATTTTACATTTCAGTTTGTTAGGACGTTGTGGGTCTTGTCCCGATTAACTTTCTATAATAGTAGAAGCTTCATTGATTGTCACGTCCCGAGGCTACCATATTTACGTAACAGGGACCTAGGATCACTAGTGACCCCCAAGCTAACCATGTGTCTTGTATATATCAAGCATACTAAAACTAATTGAACAAGACATTTACTTTGCACAAGTTAAAACAATAGATAACTGGAAAACGGGAAAACCCCAACTAGTCTGAATGTATAAACCATACTAGGAGTTTAATAACAACTGAAATATAAACAAAACACTTCAAACTGATTATACTACTATATCTCAAAAGCCTCTATCTGATGTGGAGCTGCTGGGACATTCACCCTTGCTAACTCTAACCAAACTGAAAACTGAATAAAAAGATGAAAATGAAAAGCATGTCTATTGTCCTCGAAGTATGAGAACTCACCACTAAAGATGCTGAAATACGAATCCAAAATCTATCTAAGCGCGATTTGGATGCTGAGTACCTGAACCTACATCATGAAAGGATGTAACGAAGATTATGATTAGTACTTGGAATGTATTGAGCATGCATGACATAGATACTGACCTGAATAAATATATATATAAGCTGGACAAAGAATAATTGAGCAATGACATAAACTGAGCAAAAATGTAAATGATGAAACATAACTTAAAAGCTAAGTTGAATGCAATGACCAAGTACTAATCTTGAAAATAACATGTTGAACTGGATGTTGAAGTATATATTGAAAAGAAGGTCACATGCACTACGAGTCTGAGTGTGGGAGCTACTATTAACCAACATAAACTACGTGAGATAAACGTGGTGTCCGATGTATATGCCCCATCAAGAGGACCTAATATACCTTGCTAGGGGTATAAAGGTATGACTAGCGTGATCACTAAATATGATGCCCAACAGAGGGGACTTATACTCCTATGGTGGCATGTAGTTCTAGGACCTTGAGGGTACGCTGAGCCCTACTTCAACTCAGTGCTAAGTCTACTCCCAACTGAATATGTATATGGCACAAATGCAACTGAAATACTGAATATCTCATACTACTGACATGTGATTTGAGAATGCAACATTTATATACTCATAATGTAACATTTGAAATCTGGAGCGTGATTATCTGTTAAACTGACCTAGCAAGTATATTTCATGAACTAAGAAAATATATACGACTAGGGTTCTGAGTTTCATTCAAGGAATTAAGCAAACTTTCAAAGAAACAAGCTATTTAGATTTAGGATACTACAACAACTAAATTACAATAAATATCCAAGGTTTTAGAAACCCTAGGTCTAAACAAGATATGGAGAATCAATGAGTTGACTCAATTCTAGGGACCTAGTGGATGAAAGGAATCCACTAGTATTTCGTGGCTGAAGGTTGAAGAATAAAGGAGGTCAGGAATCCACTAGTGAAATACCACATACCTGCTTGTTCTAGGAAGGTTTGGTCAACTTTATCCTCTTCTTTTTGCTCCAAGTCTGGATGTTTTCTGGAGAATGAGGGTTCTGGGTAACTTTGACTGAGTTATTAGGCTTAAACTGAGTAAAATGATGTAGTTTAGGCATTAAACGAAGTAGTTTAAGTGTATTAACACATAGGAAAAAGACCTAAATGACCCTATCTTAAAAGCTGAAGAAGACCATCCATGGAGGGACCTACAGACCGTCAATTAGAATACCAACCATCGACTGCAGTCGTGGTTTGTAGTGTGCCTGACAAGGCTTCACTAAAATAAGCATAACATTTTACTACGTGATGGGATTTTAGTAAACTTGGTGGCATTGGAAAGAAGATTCAATTATCTTTAATTTGCTAGGTCATGGGCCACCTAAATCATTTTGTGCTAAAATATATGATACTTTGAAGTTGACCCAACAATCGATTCCCGCAAATTGGCTGATGACCCTCGCCTATGGTCCGTTGGTCTAACCACCGACAATATTTGTCGACCATGGGTAGGATCAAATACCATCAACATTTGGGCCTTATCGACGAACCTCACTTACAGTTCGTGGTTCTACCTATACTCTGTGGGTGGTTCCATTGGTACTGGCACCAGTTTTCCCTAAAAACTAGGATTTTCTTTATTTGAGGTCTGAGGTGTGACATTATCTCCCCGTTGGGAACATTCGTCCTCAAATGAAGTGTAAAAAAATTGATTATGGAGGGAAAGAGCTGTAATCCCTACTACTAAGTACTAGTAACTGATATGTTAACTGAACTAAGTTACAAGAGCATGCAAATATATTGAAATGCAAGAACAACTGAAGGAACAAGATATTGAGACAAAATTTACGCAAGAATAAACTAAGAGATTGGAGAGGAACTATTATCTCAAGTGGAAATGGAATAGGAAGGAAAGAGATGAGGATACTTGGCCTTCATAGTGCCTTCTGCTTCCCAAGTAGCTCCCTCTGTGGGCTGACTCCTCCATAAAACCGTTACTCAAGCTACTTCTTTATTTCTCAACCTACGACCTAATGGTCAAGGATCTCAACTGGCACCTCTTTGTAAGTGAGACTATACTTCACATCCACACTCTCTAATTGTTCTATTGATGCCAGATCACCCACACACTTCTGCAACAAGGAAATGTGAAAGACTGGATGAATCGCAGCTAGTTTTGCTTGCAATTCCCTTTCAAGGCTACTTCACCTACTTCAAACCAACCAATCGGGGACCGGTATTTACGCCCATATAGTGCCTCATACGGGGCCATCTGAATACTGTAATGGGAGCTATTATTATAGGTGAACTCTATGAGAGGTAGATGATCATCCCCACTACCTTTGAATCGATCATGAAAGCTCTCAGCTTGTCGTCTATGGTCTGAATGGTACGTTTTACCTGACATTTGTCTATGGATGAAAAGATGTACTGAGATTTCCCTGAGTGCCAAGACCTTTATGAAACGATTTCAAAAAATGAGAGGTAAATTAAAGAGATTTATCTGAGATGATAGACAATAAAATCCCATGTAGCCTGACTAACTTATCGATGTAGAGTTTGGTTTAGTGCTGTTTTGAATATGTAGTCTTGACAGCCAAAAAGTGTGCGGACTTAGTGACTCTGTCTACTATCACCCAAATAGTGTCGTGTTGTCCATGAGTATGAAGAAAAACCATTATGAAGCCCATATTTATCATTTCCCACATCCATATAGGAATGTTAGTCTCCTGAGTCATACCTTTTTGTTTCTGATGTTCTACCTTAACCTGTTTACCACTACGACACTTAGCCACAAAGTCTGCTATGTCGCTTTTCATGTCGTTCCACCAAAAGACTTCCCATAGATTATGGTACATCTTAGTGGCACTTAGATGAATGGAATACCTGGAGTTATAAGCTTTGTAAGGATCTGCTGCCTGAAATCTCCCACATTAGGAGCACACAAGCGACCCTGGTAACGCAACACACCATCTCCCCCTTGGTAGAAGACCTCAACTTTCTGCTTATGAATTGCACCTTTTAACTGAAGCAATATAGGAGCACTATCCTATTTTTACTTAATCTCTGCTACCCGTGAAGATTCTGATCCACTCTGAACTATCACCATACTATATGATGTATCTGAAAGGTAAACTCCTAAGCGAGCAAGCCGGTGAACATCTTTGGCTAGCTCTTTCCTTTAATCCTCAACATGTGCTACACTACCTATAGACAGGTTGCTGAGAGCATCAGCCAGCACATTGACCTTACTTGAGTGGTAAAGCACATTCATACCATAGTCTTTGAGGAATTCAAGCCATCTCCTCAGAAGAAGATTCAACTCTTTCTGGGTGAACACATACTTGAGGCTCTAAAGATCCATGAACATGTTAATATAAACACCATACAAGTAGTGTCTCCAAATCTTTAGGGAAAATACTACGGTTGCAAGCTCGAGGACATGAGTCGGGTAGTTGTCTTATAGACCTTAAGCTGTGTAGAAGCATAAGCTATGACCTTACCTCTCTGCATCAGCACAAAACCTAGGATGACCCTGGATGCATCACAGTAAATTACATAATTGTCTGAACCATCTGGTAGAGTCAAGACCGGAGTTATATTCAACCTAGTCTTCAATTCTAAGAAGTTTTTCTTACACTCTGTTGAAACTTGACCTTCTTCTGAGTCAGCTTGGTCAATGGGGAAACTATGGATAAAAATCCTTCCACAAATCTCCTGTATAATCGGCCAAACCCAAGAATCTTCTGATACTTGTTGGGGAGATGGGCCAGGGCCTGTACTGCCTCAATTTTCTAATAATCCACTTAGATCCCTTAGTTGGATACCACATGACCAAGGAAAGCAACTGAATATAACCATAATTCATATTTGTTGAACCTAGTGAATAGCTGGCGATCTTTGTGAGTTTGCAGAACAACTCTCAGATGAGTTGCATGCTCTTCCTCACTCCGAGAATAAATGAGGATATCATCAATAAAGGCGATAACAAACATGTCCAAATACAGTTTGAACACCCTGTTCATCAAATCCATGAAAGTTACAGGAGCATTTGTTATTCTAAAAGACATAAATACAAATTCATAATGACCATAGCAAGTTCTGAAGTTGTCTTCGGAAGGTAACTATCTCTGACTCTGAGCTGATGATAGCCAGAACTGAAGTCTATCATAGAAAAGCAACTAGCAACCTAAAGTTGGTTGGACAAGTCATCAATACTGTGGATAGGATACTTATTCTTGATTATGACTTTGTTAAGTTGATGATAGTCAATGCACATTCTGAGAAAACCATCTTGCTTTTTAACAAAAAATAATGGAACATCCCATAGAGAGATAGAGGTATGATAAAGCCCTTATCTAGAAGGTCTTTTAATTTCTCTTTCAATTCCTTAAGGTTGTTGGAGCTATTCTATAGGGAGGAATCGAAATGGGCTGGGTATCTGGTAGGAGATCTATCTCGAAGTTGATTTCCCTTTCAAGAGGAACTGCAGAAAGATCTTCTGGGAACACTTCTGCAAACTCATTTACTATGGGGATTGACTAAAGAGTTGGGATTTTAGAGTCTGAATCCTTAAACCAAACAAGATCATATATATACCCTTTAGAAATAATCTTTTGGCCTTAAGGTAAGAGATAAATCAACCTATAGGCACTGAGCTATTACTCTTCAACTCTCAGACTGGCTCATTCGGAAACATAAACCGAACAATTCTTGTTCTATAATCAACAGAGGCATAACATGAATGAAACCAATCCATGCCTAAAATGATGTCGAAATCTACCATTTCTAACTCTATAGAATCTGCTGAAGTGACTTCTGAGAGACACGATAATTTTTGTATACCCGTCTAGCTATAGGTGGGTCACCAACTGGAGTGCAGACTGAGCAGGGTTTTGACAGAGTTTCTAGACTAACACCGAAATTTACTGCTACATAGGGTGTTATAAAAGACAGTGTTGCCCTTAGATCTAACAATGCATAAAGATCTAAATGAAAGACTCGTAATGTACCAGTGACCACATCAGGAGAATTTTCCTAGTCTTGGCAAGCCTAGAGAGCATACAACCTATTCTGGCGCTGACCGCCACGTGTACCAATTGAAGGACCCTGATGACTTGGGTGACCTGCTGGAGCTGTTGATTGAACCCTATTGTTTTTACCTCCTTGCCCCTTCTTGGAAGAAGGGCAATCCTTCAACCTATGGCCAGACTGGCCACACTAAAAGCTTCATTAGTTAACTGCAAGACACTCGTCTAAATGGTTCTTACAACACTATGGACAAGTTGGGAAGGTCTTGTTACCTGAAGAACCCCACTAAGACCTAGAGCTTGATGCCCTACCTTTATGATCTTTTGGAAACCTGGGGATGGAGCACTACCTAATGAAGTTGTTGGGGCTGTAGACCTATGGTGACACTACGAGCGATTTCCATCGTCCGACTTTTGCTGTGAGTACTCATAATTTCCTGTTCCTTCCTTTTTGTTGTCCTTAGTCAATTCCCTAAGATTATATCCCTCAACCTCCTGAGCATGAGTAATTAGTCTTAAGATATCCATATCCCCTATAACCATAACATTCCTGCACTTAGTCTTCACCAAATCATATACCCAAAACAAGAACTTACTCATTTGTGCCTTTGAATCGGCAACCATGTGTGGAGCATACTCGAGAGCTGGGTAAACTTCGGCATGTACTCTTGGACTAAAATTGGCCACTGCTTCATGTTCATAAACAATTGTGCCTTAGCTTCTCCTAATTCCCTTGGTAAGAACCTGTTAAGGAAAGCTCCAGTATAAGAATCCCATGTCACAAGAGCTGCATCTGAACCCTTGTTATCTTTCCACTGAGTGAACCACTCAACACTCAAAATTCCAGTCACTTGTATTACTCAAAGAAGTTTCTTAACCTCATCAATGAAGTTCTTTTGGTCCTCACCATCCTTTGACCCTAGAAACTCAAGTGGATTCATTAGAACAAAGTCTCGAATCCTAGCTGCAACTGATCTACCATTTGTGTTAGTAGGAACTGGGACCTACTAATTATTCTGATTGGGCACACTTTAAGCCAAGAGGTGGATCGCATTCCAAAATTCTACATTTTTGTTACGTCATGGTTCGGGACTGGAGGAACTTTCTTTGCATTGCGTGCATTAACATTCTGCACGTTAGCTCTACAAGAAGGCATGATCATAAACCAATAAGGACGGATTAGAAAGGAGAAGTTGGATCATACCCACACACGATAAGAATAACAAGGAAAGTGAAGTTTTTCTTAAAACATTTTGTAGCCTCCCTCTCATAGATGTAGTGCAGTTCACACCCATGAAAGAGTCTACATAATGCGGCTTTCAAACATCCTAAGACTCTTGAACCTAGTGCCCTGATACCAAGTTTGTCATGTCCTTAGGCTATCCTCTTGACGTAACACGGGACATAAGATTAGGAGCGACCCCAAGATAACCCAGTGTCTTGAATATATCAAGCATACTGATAATAATTAAATAAGACATATTCTATGTGGAAGCTAACACAATAGATAACTGGAAAATGGGAATACCCTAACTAGTTTGAATGTATAAACCATACTAAGAGTCTAATAACAACTTAAAGATAAACTTAACAATTCAAGCTGATTCTACTACGATGTTTGAAAAGCCTCTAAATGAATTGAGTTGCTGGGACATAGCCCCCAACTAACTCTAACCAAGCTGAAAACTAAATAAACAAACTAAAATGAAAAGCATGTCTATTGCCCTTGAAATATGAGGACTCACCAGTGAAGCTGCTAAAATACGGACCAAATATTGATCTAAGCGCGATCCAGATGCTAAGTACCTGAACCTACGTCTTGAAAGGATGTAGTGCAGAGTATGCATTAGTACTTAGAATGTACTGAGCATGTAGATATTAGTTATGAAGGGTTTAGTTATACAGGTATTAGTTATGTTGGGTTTAATTATGTAGGTGTTAGTTATGTGGGTATTAGTTATATAGGTTTAGTTATGCAGGTATTAGTTATGAATATATTATTTAGTTACGTAGAGATCACAATGCATAAATTATTAACGATTAAATATTGAATTTGGTGTAAATTAATATATATTACTTACAAATAAATAAGTTAGCAAATAGTATAAATTCTCCCTCTTTCTGAATAAAAAGTAAAGAGAAAAAAATTCTCCTCTGTATTTAATTGGGACTGTTATTTTTTCATTTAGTTATTTTTTTAATGTTAGTAACTTATACAAATAAAATACGATTAATATATTTCAAGCACATTATAATATCCTATTTTATATAATGTAAATATTCTATCAATATGTTGTATGTATTGTTTATACAGTTTTAATATACCAAATATATGCAGTATGTATAAATTCACATCCTAAACAAAATAATAATACATGTCAATTTAATAAGTGGAATATGTTTAATAATATATGGCGCTATATACACTTCAATTTGTAATATTAGTAAAATATTACATTTGGATTTCAAATGAAAACCGAAAAAGCCAGTTGTTCGTGTATTAAAAAAAAGTAAGGAAAATAGCATAGTTGGGTAACATTTTCAATAAAAAAATTAAAAAAATCAATAGGGGTAAATGTCTAATTTACTATTTTAATAAATGTATAACTAATATCTGCATAACTTGTTCCACCTTCTACCCTACATAACTTATACATAGATTCCCTCATAAGTTATGTTGTTATTAATTATGAAAGACAACAAAAAATACAACCAAACACCGTCTAAAATTTATACATGATTAAATTTTATACAACATTTAGAATCCTACCAGCCAAACATGGTATAAGTTATGTTGACTTTTCCACCTAATACAAAACTTCTACCAAACATGGTGAAACTAATGCAACTTTTTATACATGAATAAAATGCAACTTATATAGTAAGTAAACGGCCCCTAAGAGAATATATACAAGTAGGGTTCTGTGTTTCATACATGGAATTAAGAAACCTTTCCAAGAAACAAGCTAATACTATTTAGGATACAACAACTAAATCACAATAAATATCCAAGGTTTTTGAAACCCTAGGTCTAAACAAGATTTGGAGAATCAAGGAGCTGACTGAATTCTAGGGACCTAGTGGATGAAAGGAATCCACTAGTAAAATCGCACATACCTGGGGATGAAATCTATAGAGAAATCCTTTGGAAGTTAGGGTTGAACCTTGAAGAACACTGTTGCTTGTTTTTGCGAGGTTTGCTCGACTTTTTCCTTTTCTTTTTGCTCAAAGTATGGATGATTTTTGGAGAATTAGGGTTCTAGGTAAGTCTGACTAAATTATTAGGCTTAATCTGAGTAAAACGACGTAGTTTAGGCATTAAACGACGTAGTTTAGGCATTAAATGACGTAGTTTAATGGTCCCAACACATAGTAAAAAAGATCTAAATGACCCTAACTTAAAAACTGACAAAGGCCATCCATGGAGGGACCAATGAACCGTTGTTTGGACTACCAACTATCGACTGCGGTCCTGGTTCGTGGTCTTCCCGATAAGGCTTCACTAAAATAAGCATAACATTTTACTCCGAATGAAAAATGATTCCATTATCATTAATTTGATAAGTCATGGGCCACCTAATTCATTTTGTGCTAAAAGATATGACCGTCTGAAGTTGACCCAACAACCAATTTCCTCTGATTGGCTGCTGACCCTCACCTACGGTTAGGCCTACTCTCCGTAGGTCCAACCACAAACCATACTGGTTGACCGTGGGTGGGATTAGAGACCATCAGCATTTAGGCCTTATCAACGGAACACCACCTACGATCTGTGGTTCTAGTCCTACCCACGATCAACCACGGTCCAGGGTGTAGGCTCGGGGAGTGATAGATAGTGATGAGGCAACTTATGCTATTATAGTCATGCACCTAGTAAGTTATTAATGAGGAGTTTTCCCTTATGGGTAGACTAAGAAGTGATGAGTTGTGACAATCTCGTGTTAGGAGGAAGAGTAAGGGTTGCAAGTTTGGATGAGTTAGAGTACACTGTAACTATAAATGAGCTTATAATGAGGTTCCATTGTGTTAGTATCAACCAAGTGTAGGTGTTGATATAGAAGAGTAGGAGTATTCTCGAGGTGTTAGATCTATGCCAGACTTATAATTTTAGGGGAGAGCCCATAATATTCAATGTGTTACAGAATTAGCAATAACGTATAATGAATTAGTAAATAGTACTGAAGTGGTGAAGTGGAATGTGATGGTAATTTGTCAGTATGGAGACTAAGAGGTAATGATTTACTACTTGTCATGAGGTCTTAGTGAGTGAGTGTCTCTTTACTTTTCTTGTAGTCTCAAGTAGTATAAGGTGTGAGCAATCATATTAATATTTGTGTTTAGTACTAGACACTAAGCTTGAGTTTGAGATGAGTGTCGTGATAAAAAAAATTTGCAACATGAGGGTGATGGTGTTAGTTTTGAGATCTGATCTACTGGGTTTGACCTGAAATACGTGAGGAGATCAAAGTGGTACCTTGCAATGAAAATGTGGTATTATGACCCACAGAGGAGAGAAATGAAGGTAGAGTAGTAAGAGATACACCCGAGATGGTATGCGGCCAAACAAGGTCCCAATTGAGGTTATGATTTTTATGTGTGCCTGGATTATATAATTGAGCTGTCAATATGGGATAGGCTGGTGCATATGTAATTTTCCTAAAGAGTTAGATGAAGCACCTTTAGGAGCCAATGAGAAGAGGTCACAAAAAAACAACTTAAAAAGAGGTCTTAGTACCTGCTTATGGAGAGTTCAGTAGTCATGAGATAAAATTTTCCTGAGTGTTAGAGTAAAGGGGGATTTAGACCAATTTAGAGATGATGGAATAGGTCCATAGCTTTCAAGTGTCAGCTTTAGACCTAAAGGGGAGATGATAAAATGAGAAATCAAGTCAAGTGTTTAGAATAAGATAGGAATGAGTTCAAAATAGTATGAGATATATCTTTTGATTAATGTTTCAAGCACACCCCATCCAATTCTAGGTGCAAACAATCGATAAGCATTATGACACGTAACAAAGAGTTTGGGTCGAATCCCACAGAGAGCGGTACGTATTAAAATTCAATTAGGAAGTACAAATGTGGTTTAACCAGCCATGGGAATAGAAATTATCGAAAAAGACATGAATCAAATTAAAACAGGTGACACAAATGTCAGATGGGGGGTTTTGGTTTGCAACTATCCACTACAAAGCAGATACAATCACTTTGAAATAACAATAAGGAGAGGAATTCTTGGGATGTGATCGATTATAGGAAAATTTCCATATATGGGTAATTCAAACTACTAGTAAACAACTAAAATTTAGTGAATAGGCTAGACTATAAGGGGGATAGCTTTCTCTCGAACAACTATCTTGAATCATGTGATTTCTTTCGCACATCAACAAGCATAACAATGAAGAACAACCCACACCTTAATTCATCCACTTTCTCAAGCTAGATGGGTAGGATTGGATTTAGGATTCACTCTCTTGAGCTAAACTCAATCAACCCAATACCTAGTATTAACTCACTTCAATTTATCATTTAAACTAGTAATTAAGTATACCCATAAACTAATTCAACCTATAATCACATCCAAAGTATTTAGGTTTAGCCAAACATCATAAAAGACTAAAAATGATTACAAAATAAATTGTCCATCAACTGGGTAAGAGTAATTTAGTCAGTACAATGCTTCAATTTGAAAAAAAAATTGAAACCCACTTGCAAAATCTCCAAATTGAATCTCCAAAATCCTTCAAGTATACTCAAAAACTATGAAAAACTCAAGAGAGAAAATATTCTAAACTAATTCAGTCTAAGTTAGCATGAGCCAGGAATAGTTAGCATAATAAAATAATTGTTCAAAATCTAATTTATAGTTGCAAAAAATAAGCCACAAAGGGCCGTTTGGCGAAGTAAGTTGGGTTCGCTGAACCACTCGGCTAACCGCCTATTGATCTCTTCCATCGCCTTTTTGCCTTGGCACTTAGCATCCTCAAGTTCTATAACTTTGGGCGATCTCTCTTTGCATCGCGTAACTGCTTGACGGTTCGCCAACTGCCCCTTTTTCTCGCCGACTAGGTTTCTTCTCTCAGGGTTGGCACACTGGAACTTTCGGCGGTCAAGCTAGCCACTCGGCGATTCGCCAAGTGCTCTTGGTGATCACCAGGCTTGCCTTTCTTCATTTCTTCAATATTTTTGTTCATTTTTCCCTGTTAGTGTCCTTGCTTTGCTCCTCAATCCATATACATGAAAATCAAGGCTTAAACATCACTTTATGGCACAAATTAAGCATTTGAGGACACTAAATCTATATAAACAAAGCCTCAAATGAGTCTTCCCACCGAAAGTTACAGACTCAACCTAGCCAAATCATGAAATTAAGAGTGATAAAAGGGGGACTTTGACGAACTGCAGAAACGTTCAGCGAGCTCAACCCAGCTCGTCAAGCTGCCTAACGTACTAATTTTCAACCCCATTTCCCAAAATCAAGCCCGCTGCCCCCGAATTTAAAATCAAACACACACACCATGCAATTCATACCAGACCGATATGACCCATGCCTTCAAGGTATTTAAACTCTCCATCATTGGGCACAATTTGTGGTTACTCAGACTTCACCCAATTAAACCCAATACAAAATAATCGCAACACAACAATTTAGAACCAAATTAATTGCATAAAACACAATAAATCATCTTTTAAGCATTTATGCACAAGTTCGAAATCAAAATAGGCAATCTGACACATAAAACACATTTTAAGCATTTACCCAACACATATCTACACACATTTACCAAAATCATTGAGTTCAACCACTAAACAAAGGTGCAAGGTTCGAAAAACCAACCTATATGATGAATTGAGAATTTGAAAAGCTAGGCGACAAAGTATTTCAATTTCGAGCGTGAGATCACACACAATACGGAAGATCTAAAATGCGAGTGAGAGTGTACGGGGTTAGAAATGAGAGAATATAAAAGATTTTGAATTTTTAAACTGTTTGGCCTTTCTAGACCTCCTAGTTCGTGGCCCTTTCGGTGGAGTAAGTCATCCACCCTGAACCACTCGGCAATGTGCTAAGTGGTAATTTACCTCGCCGAGTTTTACAGGACATCTAGTCAATTAGCGGATCCAAACAACGGATAAAATATGGCTCGTTGACCTATTTGGCGAGTCACAAATTAAGCAATTGTCCCACCGAGTTTTATAGACTTCCACTTCAGGTTTTGTGGGTCCAACGGAGGGCCAAGTCAGGCTCACCAACCTCTTTGGTGAGTCACCGATTGGACTTTTAGCTCTCCAAACCTCCTATTTTCCAACACACTTCTCATTTCAACCTGCACAATCATCACCCGTTATTCAAAATCAAAATTAAAACATTAAAAACATGGGTTGCCTCCCAAGAAGTGTCTTAGTTAACGTCGTGGCATGAAGGAAGTACCCATTCAAGCTTTATTTTTGGTCTTTGCCATTGTATCACTAGAAAACCTCCCTTGTTGTCTTGGATTCAAATGTGACAAAATTCGACCAATTTGGGTCTCCAGCTGCTTAATAGAGACTGAGTGAGAGGTCACTGTCTGATTGAGAGTCGAGATATCCTCTTTCATTTCATTCATCACTTTGTCGGACCCTTCAACCTTGTTGAGAATGCGAGAGAGCATGTCTTTCGTACGGCCAGTCTCAGATTCCTTGGGATTTTGACACTCATAGGGAGGAACATACCTATCCTTCTCCCCCTCTCTTTCCTTCCAAGTGGAGTTACGATCACGCCAATCTCTATCACGGTCTCTCTAGCCCTCATCTCTATTCCAACTCTGATTTCCACCTGGTCTTGTGTAGTTTGTACGATAGCCTCCTCCTTGATTGGCTATGAAATTCACTTTCTCATTCTACAATGCCTCAAATTGGGCTTCATCGTGGTTGACTCCACTAGTACCCACGACATTAAAACTTTTCGTAGCAACGCGCATGACATTTTTAGTCATGATATCCAGCTGGGTCATCATCTTTGCTATGTTTTGGTCTCTCTCTTGATCTTTTTCGATCTATTCTTTTGTCATTCTAAAGTTGAGAGGAGAGACTTGGTCCTCACAAGTGTACCATGCCTTATTGATCTTCATCATGCAATCAAGGAGTTGAGACGCTACATCATAGGGTTGTTGCATAATCCCACACGGAGCAAGCTGATCAACAACTCCTTTGTTCACCGAATCGAGGCTCCTATAGAAGAATTGCAGTAGCACATTATTAGGCAATCCATGAGTTGGGCATTGTAGCACCAACTTCTTAAACCTCATCCACATCTCATGGATTGGCTCACCCTCCAAGCATTTGAAACCTTGGATTCTATCCCTAAGGGTCATTATCTTTGATGGGGAAAAAATCACACTTAGAATGCAGTGGTAAGCTCGTCCCCACGAAGTGATGGAATCTCTTGGTAGCTCAGCCAACCACTTGCTAGCCTCGCCCATCAAAGAAAATAGGAATAACCTAAGACGGACAGATTCTTGCGGTATCTTCTTAAATGAGAATGGTCCATAGATATCAAAAAAATTCCTAATATGCTCATGGGGATCCTCATGAGCCATCCCCCCAAATAATCCTTTCAATTGTAGGATCTGAAGCATGGTGCTTGTGATGTGAAACACTGTGTTTCCTTTGGTCGGAGGTAAACAGATAGCTCCAACACCACCCATATGGACTGGGTCATTGATGTTTGGGTCATTGACATCATTGAGGTTTCCAACATCATTTTGGTGGCCCACTTGGCTACTATTACTTCACTTAACACTCATCTCCTCCTCTATTTAACCCAAGCAACCCAAAACCAAAACTAAAATAAGTAGATTCAACTATAACTAAAAAGATCACAATTTAACTTCACCAAAATAATTTTAACCAACAGCACTCCTCGGCAGCTGTGCCATTTTGGTTAACATTTCAAGCACACCTCATCCAATTATAGGTGCAAACGATTATTAAGCAGTATAAAACCTAACAAAGAGTTGGGGTCGAATCCCATAGAGAGAAGTACATGTTCAAATTTAATTATGAAGTACAAATGTGGTCTAATCAGCCATATTGTTAGAAATTATCGAAAAAACATGAATCAAATTAAAAGGGGTGACACAAATGTCAGATGGGGGGTTTTGGTTTGCAATTATCAACCACAAAGCAGTCACAAACACTTTGAAATAACAATAAAGAGATAAATTCTCGGGATATGATCGATTATAGGCAGATTTCGATATATGGGTAATTGAAACTATTAGTAAACAGCTAAAAATCAGTGAGTAGGCTATACTATAAGGGGGATAGCTTTCTCTCGAAAAACTATCCCGAATCAGGGGATGTCTTTCAAAAATTAACAAGCATAACAATGAAGAAAAACCCACACTTAATTCATCCACTTTCTCAAGCTAGATTGGTAGGATTGGGTTTAAGATTTAGTTTCTTGAGCTAAACCCAGCTCAACCTAACAAATACAAATCATTAATCAATAATCTTAGTTCTAAAACCTCTCTCTCTCGCAAGCTAAGAACATAAAATTAGAACTGCATTTGCAACAATAATTCAAATATTGAACCATAATTAATGATTAAACTCACTTCAATTTAGCATTTAAACTAGTAATTAACAATACCCATAAATTAATTCAACCCATAATCATATGATCACACCCTAAGAATTGGGGTTTTAGCCAAAATTATAAAAGAGTAAAATCGATTACCAAATTGATTACCGATTAACTAGGTAAGAGTAATTTAATCATTACAATGCTTCAATTTGCAGAAAATTTGAAACCCACCTGTAAGATCTCCAAATTGAATCTCCAAAATCCTTCAAGTCTACTTATAAACTATGAAAAACTCAACAAAGAAAATATTCTAAACCAATTCAGTCTAAGTTAGCATCAGCCAACATTAGTCAGCATTGTAAAATAATTGTTCAAAATCTAATTTATAGTTACCAAAATAAGCCACAAAGGGCCATTTGGCGAAGTAAGTCGGGTCTACCTAACCAGTCGGCGAACGGCCCATTGATCTCTTACATCACCTTTTTATCTTGGAACTCAACATCCTCAAGTTCTGTAACATTAAGTGATATCTCTTTGCATCACCGAACTGCTTAGCGATTCGCTGACTTCCCCTTTTTGTCGCCGACTTGGTTTCTTCTGTCAGAGCTGGCACACTAGAACTTTAGGCAGTCAATCTTGCCACTCAATGATTCGCCAAGTGCTCTTGGCGATCTCCAGGCTTGCCTTTCTTCATTTCTTCAGTTTGTTTTGTTCTTTTTTGCTTGTTAGTGTCCTTGGCTCAATCCATATACCTAAAAATCAAGGCTTAAACATCACTTTATAACACAAATTAAGCATTTGAGGACACTAAATCTATATAAAAAAGACCCAAATGAGTCCAAATCTTGAACTCCTCATCTTTTTAGAGGTCCTTTTAGTAGTAGACTGATGTTAGAATGAAAAGGTTAATGTTCTTATCGTGACAATGATGGTGTTATAATTCCATCTAAGGTTATAAATGTGGAGGAAGAGGAGGATGAGGTTTTACTATGAGAAATAGTTAAATGAGAGCCCTTAGCTGGTACGAGTTGTAATGCGGGAAATTTTTAGTTGGGATGACAGAGATGATGAGAGAATGAGAAGTTCTTAAGGAGATGGTTAGTAGGAGTCCTTGGAATTGTTACAGTACTAAGCTTGAAGGTGGTTTCGTTAAACATTATGTGGTTCTTAATATGTGCACAATGCTGGTAAAATATGGTGGTAAAGAGTAATAGTCTTGGGATGAGATTCCTTATGGAGAGGTATAGAACCCGAACCATATGATTTGGTTTAAGCTTGAATATAGTAAGATTAGCCCCGTTCCATACCCAGTCCAGTCATCATTTGAGGACAAATGATCACAAGGAGAAGATAATGTAACACCACAAAAAAAATTGAGCTAAAACTCGAAACATTCTTCGTGTGACTAAGATTTTATTGAGAAATTTAGATTTACTTAGTTGTCAAGGTCACTCGATGTATCACCTCGAGTTCCAAAAAGAACTAAAGAGAAATTTATTCAAGTCATCCATAAGTTCTTTTAAGTTTTGGGTCAACTTGAAATGACCATAACTTTTAACGCATAATGATTTAGGTGGCCCATCAGATTTTAGTTCGAAGATATTTGAGTCCTCTTTCCAACGCCACCAAGTTTGCAAAAATCCGAGTTTGGATGAGGGAGATATGACTGTTTGAGTGCAACCTCTCTAGATAGGCCCTTTTCACCCGAACTGTGGAGGGGTATTTTAGTCTTTTCCTTACCCCCACTTAGTCTAAGCGTGAATTACACTCAATTTAGGGTCTAAACTGATTAGAATCAGTTTCATTCATCCCCAAAATGTTTTGGGCTTTAGAGAGAAGATTTAAGAGGAGAAAATTATAAGGTTTCAAGCGTTCATCCAAGATTTCGCCAACAACCTAGTTCTTTGAGGTATGTAAGTTCTCGTAATGTTGGGTTCATTCACCCATATGCCAATCATGTGATTTTTATCCGTAATTTCATTATTGAGGTTGAACGATTTGAGTTCTTGACGAGTTTCTTGAGGTTTTGTTATTCATTCCTTGTTAATGGAGTTTGTTGAGTTATTGTGGTGAGGGTTTCAAGTTTTAGGGTTGTTCCTGATAAAATTTGAGTACATTTCATTAACTTGTGTTGGGCTTACGAATCTAAAGAAGTTTGAAAGAAATCAATTGATTCTAGGTGAATTAGGATAAAACATCGAAAAGAAAAACTCATCAGATTGTTCTAGAATTTGGCTGGGGAGGCACGCCCTTGTTGCGCCCGATGGACTAGCTCCCCGCACTTGCATTGTCCCCCAAACCAGCCGTAGGAAACTGAGGACTGGAGCGGTGCGCCACTGCTGCGCCAGGGACGTTACGTCCCCTCCGCCTATGTCCTTCATTTCGTATTCGTTCTTTAAAAATGTATCTTCGCTCTTTTCTTGATTTTAACTATCCAAACTGCATCTAATCATATAGAAATCCTATATATCATAATCAAGATCCTTGAATTCATAATTCAAATTTGCGGTAGAGTTAAGAGTAAAGTTTGAGAAATTTTCTTTGTGTCTTTTGGAGGAGTCTTGTATAATTACTTATAATTTGTTTCAAGACTCGAGTAAGTGAGTATGAGAATGAAAAGAGTGTGTTCATGAGTTTACATTTTATTGAGATCCTTGAGTTGAGTCGTTCATGCTCATAATACCGCATGAACTCCATAAATTGAGTATCTTTGAGAGGAGTAGTATATTCGAGTTCTAATTTCTTGAGTATTAAGTTCCTAATCCTTTTCAGATTATATTCCTAATTATGGGACTACTACATGTTACACATGAAGGTCCTTGAGTTGAGTTGTTCATGACCATAATTCCACATGAACCCTATGAGTTGGCATTCTTGAGATGAGTAGTATCAATGAGTCCTTGAGTTGTTGAGTTTCAAGTATGAGGTTCTATATATGGTTATGCACAACCTTGAATTGAGTCATTGACGTCCATAATTCCGTATGAACCCTATATTCAAAAGTCTTTTACAATTATTTATAATTTTCTTTAAGACTTGAGTAAATGAGGATGAGGATGAGGATGAGAAGAGAGTTGAGTTTCATATTTTCCAAATGAATATAAGGGGACTAAGCATTCCCAAGAGTAAATGTGTTTACATTTAAAATGAGAGGAATATTTGATTTCCAAATGAGTTCATGAGGAGTTTGGAGCACTATGTCTTTTAAGAGAACCCTTTGAGTAATAATCTCAAAGTTTGAGGATGAGGAAATAGTTTTAAATATATAAGAATGGGTTATATTATTGGGAGTAGTATTGAGTACCGATATAGGGACGAGTTCAGACAAGTCAAAGTTCTCATAAACCATGTATGCCACCATGGGTAAAAAGGGTAATACTTTTTAGATGACTCCTTATAGATTTTAACCATAGCTTAGCGGATCCACTTAGTTGAGGATGTCTTATACTCCGGCAAGGTATAGGCACTTCTGGCAGTGTAGGCGAGACGTTGTATCATCACATAGGTCAAAGTGATGGTTGTGAGTAAGAGAATCTCTCAAATAAGAATTATTATTGTATTTTTATATACAATTGAGTTATTATTGTATCTTTGCATACAATTGAGTTATTATCTATTATTTTAAAAGCTTTCCATATACTGCATCTTTTCTTATTTCTTTATCTTTGAGTATATTGAGTTGAGTATCCTATCCTTGGGTGGAGTTTGAATTGAGTTAAGTGAGTTTGAGAAGATGTGAGTGTGTTTATTTTCTATTCGTTCAAGCTTATGTTTTGGCTTTATAATTCCCCTTACATGCCTCATAAATTCCATGTACTGACACCATTTGGCCTACATCTTTTATGATTCAGATATAGGTCTTCAGGGTCATCAACAGACCATTCGTTGATACCACCTGCAATTCCAATTAACATTGGTGAGCCGCCTTGCTTACAGAGGGTTCCCCTTTTATTTTCAGTCGTTAGGATGTCAAGGGTCTTGTCCCAATAATCCTTCTGTAATAATAAAAGCTTCATAGATAGTTTAAAGGTCGATGAGGTCAATCATTATTTCCTTTGTTGTTGGAATGTTTTGAGGTCATGAGACATTTAAATAATACTTGTTAAATTATTTTCAGATATTAATTGAGTTGAGTTTAAATTGAGTTTCAAAGTTATTTATGCATATAGAATTCCATTTTACTTGAGTAAGTCTTCCACTGATTAATGAGCCAGGCATGGGTTCCCTTGGAGCCAGAAATGGTTCTCGAGTGCCACTTACACCTAGGGGGTAGGCTTAGGGTGTGACATATAGAAAATCATAAACTTAATTAGAACCTCGTCCAACTATATATGATCTAAGGTACACCTCTTAATGTTCTTGTTAATTTAATGAATTAGTCATACTTCAGTTCTCTCTTCTAAGAGTCATAATACCACGCTTGTTCCACTCATACTTATAGCAAAGTAACACTTTAATTAATCACCTACTTCATGTCAAGCTTACTAGATCAAATCTCAAAACTGTCATCATCACCCTCTTGTTGTCATCCTTTTTTCCATGACACTAATCTTGAATTCAACCTTCTTGTCAGTACAAACAACATATGTTAATATAAGTGATCCTATACTATATTAACTTACATATACTAGATAACATTAAGAAACACTTTCCCACTATAACCTCATGACAAGTAGTCAATCACTCATGACCCGAGCCTACACCCTAAAAGTTACCGACACTCGAGAACTAGTGTTAGTCCCCAGGTGAACCCTCATCCCGACTGCTAAAAGTAGAAGACTAACTCAAGTATATAAAAGCTTAAAATTAAATTAAGTTCAATAACTCAAATACTCAATCATTACAATAATCTGAAAGATACGCAATAGATAAACTCAGAGTTTGTAAAAACAACTCAAACAAGATACATACTGAGAAGTACTCAACTTTTTCTATCTATGAAGCCTCTACTATTACAGAAGGGTAGAAGGACAAGACCCGCAACATCTCAAAACTACTAACTGTAAGATAAAGGTGAATTCCTCCGAACTATAAGAAGGGTCACTAAAGCTGACTGGAATATCCCATGACCTTAACGAAACACCTGTTGATGATCCTAAATACCTGTATCTGCATCATGAAATGATGCAGGCCAAACGGCCCAGTACATGGAATGTATGAACATGTAAGAAGAATTATAATACATAAACATAAGCTTGAACTGATGGAAAAGAAACATACTTACCTCTTCTCAACTCATTCAACTCAACTCAATGAAACATAGTACAACTCAATAATAAGGGACTCAACTCTATGAAACATAGTTCAACTCAACACAGAGATATAGGGATCAACTCAACAATAAGATACTCAACTCTGTGAAATAGGGCTTAACTCAACAATTATATACTCAACTCTAGATACTAAACTCAAGATAAAACACCAATAAAAGATGCAATAAATGGAAAACTTTTAAAGCAATAGATAACAACTCAATGTATTGAAGAATATAATAATAACTCAGTTTGTAGGTAAAAATACAATAATACTATGTGGGAGATTCTCTAACCGAGATCCATTACTATGAGCTATGTGATGATACATCGTCTAGCCTACGCTGCCACAACTTTCGTATACTTTGTCGGGGTATAGAACCTACTACTAAGTGGATTCACTAGTCTATGCTACAAAGAATTAAGGAATCATCTAAAAATTATGACCCTTTATACCCACATTAGATACATGGTTTATGGGGCCTATGAGTTTCCTAAACTCTCCCCCATATCGATGCTCAATACAACTCCCAAACTATAAGTAGCTCATATGTTTAAAAACATAACTCTTTCTGTGGTTTAAGATTATTACTCAAAAGGTTTTCTCTTAAAAGAGACTATACTAAAAACTTCTCATGAAGGTCTTTTGGAAATAGATATTTCCTCTCTGCTTAAATATAAAAATATTTACTCTTGGGAATACTTAGTTCCCATATATTCATTTTGAAAAAATGAACTCAACTCTACTCTATCTAAAACTCAAGTGCTCAAGTCTTAAAACAAGTTTAAAATGACTGTAAAAGACTTCTCAAAATAGGGTTCACGCCGAATTATGGACCTGAACGACTCAATTTAAGGTTTTCAATAACCATATATAGAACTCAATACTCAGAACTCAACAACTCCTGAACTCAAGAACTTAATGATACTACTCATCTCGAGACTACTCGACTCATATGGTTCATGCAGAATTATGGGCATGAATAACTCAACTCAAGAACCTTCATAGGAGACATGTAGTAGTCTTACAATTAGGAATATAATCTCAAAAGGATTAGGAACTAAATACTCAAGAATTTAGAACTTGAAGATATTACTCCTCTCAAAGATACTCAATTTATGGAGTTCATGCAGAATTTATGGGAATGAACGACTTGACTCTAGGGTCGACATAACAATATGGACTTATGTAGAATACTCTTCTCATTCTCATACTTACTTCCTCAAAACTCGGTTTAAGAACTCAAGTGTTGGGTTTAAAAAGAAACTTTTCAAAATTTATAACTCAAAATAGGGTTCACGCTGAAATATAGACATGAACAAATCAACTCTATAATCTCAATAACAATATAGAAACTCAATAATTAGGAATATAATTTTTAAAAGAAACATGAACTCAAGAACTCAAAATCAACTTCACTTAAGAATACTCAAATCTAGGAAAACAATCCTAGATTACTCTTTAACTGATCTGAAAGTTGATGTAGGGCGTGAGGACGAACTAGTCCAACAATGATATAGCCTTACATACTTGGAAGAACAAGGTTCTTGAAGAATCTTGAAGAAAAACCTTTATTAGAAGTCTTGAAACCATAGCTTGAAGGTAAACAATCAAGAAAATCTTTCTTGAGATTTTTGAACGAGTTTGTTGAAATCTCTATGACCAAGAATTATGATTTTCATTAGTGATTCACAATTGTATGAAGGAATTTGAGTTGGAAAAAATGAAACTCTTAGAGAAGGACTTACATTGAAGAAGAATGTTAAAAAAGATTGAAAGAATCTTGAAAAAATATTGAATGAATCTTGAAAAAGATTGAAAGAATCTTGAATGGAGTCTTCTCCTTCGATTTTTCCTTAGGGTTTTGCCTTAGGTTTTGACAGTGAAGAGAATGATGGATTAAAAGATGAAAATTTGATTGTTTTAAGCCTTATATTAGTCAAGAGATTCGCAACTCTCGCCTCAAGAACTTCATTATCAAAGAGAAAAGCATAAAACGCCAAGAACTGAACAAGATTATCAACACACTCAATCTCATGGATGTTATTAATAAAAGATACTCATGATTGGAGAGTGGTTGAACAAACCCAACAATATGGAAGCTTACATACCTCAATGAACTAGGTTCTTGGAGAAATCTTGGATTTCTTGAACGATCGCTTGAAACTTTGAAATTTTTCTTCTCTTGAATCTTCTCTCTAAAACACTAAACGCTTTGGGGATGATTGAAACTGATTCTAATCAATTTATACCCTTAATTGGGTGTAATTCCCATTTAGAATAAGTGGAGGTAAAGAAAAGACTAAACCACTCCTATTTTTGGGTAACTTTCTTTAAATGGACAACCTGACTTCAAAAGGGCATATCTCCCTCATACTAGGTAAACAATTAGCCAACTCAGTGACATTGGAAAGAGCACTCAGAGATATTTCATTTGATATCTTATTGGTCGCCTAACTCATCCTGTAATGAAAGTTCTGGTCATTTAAAATTGATCCAAAACTTAAAAGAACTAAGGAGTGACTTGACTGAATTCTCTTTAATTCTTTTTGGAACTGAAGGTGCTATATCTAGTGACCTGACCTTAATACTTAAGAAATTTTAAATTCCTTGGTAAAATCGTACTAACAACGAAGCATGGTTCCAGTCTTAGCTCAAAATATTTTTTGAGGTGTTACACAATCCTTATCTCACGGCCTATTTATTTACATATTACTGTCACATTCCTTTTCACAACTTATGCACTATTTACCCATTTAGCATATATGATTATCTAATTAGTTGTATAACCCTCTTAAAATCATATCACTCCCTAAAAATAATAATCATAGCATAGATCTATCACCTAATGAATACTCTACTCTTTTTTTCAACACCTATACATGGCCTTCACTAACCCAATGTTTCATTTACATAAACTCCCTTCCGGTTAGAGTATACTCTAACTCATCCTGACTCGTAAATATTCAGCTACCTTCTATCATGAACTCTATACAAAATTATTATTACTTAGTCTACTCATAAAGAAAAACTCATCGTTAATAACCTACTGGGTGCATGAATGCAAAAACCTAATTTTCCTTATAATTATCTTCCTTTCTTAGATTACCTTACCTCTGCATGTTGTTTTTCCAACTCTGGGCATTTTTACTACTGCTTCTTATAACATCATAACTCATACAATATTTTGGGTGAAAATACTACCCAAGCTCTAAAACACACTTCCTCATAAGGGTCTCAACTGAAGCAAGGTTTAGAGAAGTGAGTTTGGGAGTACATCTTGCTTTTATCTTGAACACACGATTCATATGAATAAGAGTGCATTCTTTCAAATCGCTTCACTTAAACTCACTCACACGCTTGTCTCATGCCCCTTCTATAGTCTCGTGAATTTTTGAAGACTTTTGTTGAGAGTAACTCATTCATAAGAATCCGGGCTTTTCTTTTCAATTACCTTTAAGTATGAGGGGTAGTCGAATGGATTAGACAAACGTACGAGTATGAATAAGTTCCTTATGACATAGTTTTGTTATAGGATTTAAAGTATGAAAGAAGGAAAACTTCTCTTAAATGTCTGCAGTCTATCATTTATAGAAGTGGGGCCCTCAAAACCATAAATAAGATCCTACTTGACATGACTTTATAGACACCCTAGGAGGCTTGAACTCTGTGCTCTGATACTAAGTTTTTCACGACCCGAGCCTACACCCTGGACGTGGACAACACTCGAGAACCATTGCTGGGCCCCAAGCAAACCCTCATCCTAGCTGACTACTACTGAAAGACTAACTCATCCCTACACAAGCATAAAACTAAAAGAAATGCTAAAATTAATAGTGTAATAAATCTCAAAACTCTCTGAATATAATCGGTTTGAAACATAAGTTTTAAATAAAACATCTGAAATCGAATGACTCTCTAAAATTGTCTATCGATGAAGCCTCTACTGTACAAAGATAAATGTCAGGACAAGACCCATGAATCCTCAATAGAATTACTACTCATAACTCAAAAATTGAAGTCCTCTAGAAACAAGGATCTCTCACTCTAAAGATGACAAGTGGATGAAGTGATCTCAACCGACTCTTGTTGAGGATCCTAAGAACATATATATGCATCATTAAAAGATGTAGTTCAGATGACATTAGTACATTGAATGTACTAGTATGTAATTTAGTTGAATAACAAATAAGTGAATGAAAGGACTACAATACATATAAATATATACTCAATGGAATGTAAAAACTAAAAAAGTGAAATCATTAAAACTTTACAAAAATACTTACGCATCTCTGAACTCAACATATTAAGTAATATAATAAAAATACACTTTTAACTCTATTTGGGAGATTCTCTAACCGACAATCATCACTTTGAGTTATTTGATTTTACAACGCCTCGCCCACACTACAAAAACTATCCTATACCGTGTTGGGCTATAAAACCTCTCAACTAAGTGGTTCCACCAAGCAATAAGGGTTCATCCAAAAAGTATGATACTTTACAGTTGTTGGTAGACATGGTTTATGATAATTTTGAGTTATCTGAACTCATCTCACTATCGGTGCTCAATAGTACTATCAATAATATACTCATGCTCAAATGTATAAAACATTCTCTTTCTCTATTTTGAGGTAATTACTCAAAATAACCTCTTAAAAGAGCTAACTGCTCTGAAATATATCTAAATTCAATAACTCATTTAGAAACCAGAGTTTCTCTTTTCTCAATGTAAAAATGGATACCTTTGGAAAAACATAGTTCCCTTATATTGTTACTTAATTCATATTTGAAAACTTTCTTAGAATTATATCAAAAATAATATTGTGATCTGATCATTGACTCGAGAAGTCATACTACATAAAAATTGATGACATATCTAAATATCATACTACTTACACATTAATGGAATATTCGATTATCATACTTTTCATGTTTTAAAACTCTTTCTCAAAACTCATCTTTCCTTTTGCAGAAAATCAGTTTAAGACAAAAAGGTTTGCTTTAAAAGATTCTCAATAAATATAATGCATAATAAGGTTTATGCTGAAATATAGATATGAACAAATCAACTCAAGGATCTCAATAACAATATGGAAAACTAAATACTCAGAACTCAACAGTAATATTCATATCAAGAATACTCAATTAATATGGCTCCTTCTGAAATATAGACATGAACGAATCAAGTCAAGAATCTCAATGCATAACATATAGCAATTCAATAATTAGTAATGGAATTTCAAAATCAACTCATCTCAAGAATACTCAAATCTAAGGATAGAATCCTATATTACTGTTGTACTGGTTTTAAAATAGATTTAGGGCGTGAGGACAAACTAGTCCAGCACTATAATAACATTACATACTTAGAAGAACAAAGTTCTTGAAGAATCGTTAAGAAGAACTTGATGCAAAACTTCAAACCGAAGCTTAAATAAGAACAATCAAGAAAACATTTCTTGAGATTCTTGAATTAGTGAATTTAAACTCCTGAAAAAGAATCTTGAAAAATATTGAAAATCTTGAATGGAAGTCATCTACTTTGATTTTTCCTTAGGGTTTTGTCTTAGGGTTTGAGAGAGAAGAGAATGGGGGATTAAGAGATGAATATCTTATTGGTTTATGCCTTTAATTTGTCAAGAAATTTGTTAAAGGTTTTGTTAGAGGTAAAAAGTCAAAAACGACCCTTTTTAATGTTTTTCCATCAGCTAATTTGACACTGTGTTGTATCAGTTTACTAAGATGGTCATAACTTTTAACTTGAAACTCGGATTGTTGCGAAATTAGTGGCATTAGAAAGAAGATTCGATTACCTTTAATTTGATAGTTCATGGGCATCATAACTCTAATTAATAAGATATATGGTCGTTTGAAGTTGACCCAAGTAGAATCTTACATCAATGCTTAATCGATAAGAAAGCTTTCAACTCAACTTTTTGCTAGGGGATTCTAGTGACCTTAATTCATATCAAAATTATTCCCAGACTAAAGAATTGACCTTAACACGTAAGAAAAATTAAGAATTACTGGGTACGATCTTATTCACAAATGAAGAATGATTCGAGTCTTAACTTAAAAAATTTCGGGGTGTTACAAGTATGTTTTAAATCGTCTATAAGTGTACAATTTTTTATGCGATATAATTAGAGAAAATTAATTTAATTATTCTTACAAGTAATCTAATAAACTATTAGATTTTGAGCAGTAGGAGAAATTAAAGTAAAACCGTTTGATTAAAATAAAGGTCTTGGTCGTTCTTGTCAAAAGCAAACTGTGAGCCCAAATTATCTATTCTATAACAAAAGTAAAAAATGTCCACCACCTAATCCACTCATTTTAAAATAATATCTAGTTCTCGTAGAAATTTTTATTTTTTAGGGTATCTTCCTTTTAATTAGTGGCAAGTGGTGGTCATTTATGGTATCCTTTCATAATTTTTTTTAAAGTGAAGCAATCCACAATTCAATATACAATGATCAACAAAATTGTTATAGAAATAACATAAGGAAATAATGATGTTTCGCATAATAGGTATACATTTCGCCGTTAGTTATCTTTCATATGTTTTTTTATCGTTATTGAGTATAACTATGATCGTTTTGTTCTTATTGTGCATGTTTTTATGTAGGAATGATGTTCAAGGTAATGAATACTATTGGAGATAATATGGATGCTTTGGTCCTTCGAAATCTGAGTACAAGTCTAACAAATTCAACTATGATGAGGTTCGAGGGTCAAAGACCAAGTGTACATGAAAAAGAACAATGAAAATCGAGGACGAACTTCAACACAGTGTGCGCGACGAGCCATCTCAACAGCCTACACCACGTCTGCTATGGGTTGACAGGTGTCACGATCAAAGAAATCAAGATCATTGTGGCAGCTACCCTAACATTGGGTAGGTACGTCAATTCTTCGTCAACACATAAACCTTATAAATAAATTTGGAAGAAATAAATCATAAAGTAATGGGTCTTAAAATTCAAAGTCTTCAAAGACGATGATACGAAATGCAGAACTGAAATCTTTCCAAAATTTAATGTTACTAGTACAAGGTCTATTAAAATTAAAATGTGCAACTGAAACATACTGCTGTCTAGATAATCAAAAAAGAAAGATAAATGACAAAAGAAACTAGACTTCACTCAGAATGTTGGTCTATATTGCCTGTCCATAATCAATTTGTTTTTTTCATAATACCAATCATGTGATCTTTGAGAATGAATGTGTATGCATGATCACAGTAATATAGGAAGTTTCAAATGCATCAAGTTTATCAGAATGACTTTCTCTACATGCATATTGTAGGTCATAAGCCTCCTCAAATGATAGATTTACTTTCTAATTATGCATTCAAGCAACATTTCATATATTTAAGCAAATGTTTTTCAATACTAGCCCATCTTGACATAATGATCTCCTAAACACAATAAGATGCATGAGGCTGGAAAAATACTCAACGTTGATAGAGATTTTAAATATAAGTCATCAATCAGCTAAAACTGAATCTCAAATTTTCACAACATCAATTCAATTTATCCAATACTCCAAATCCAACATTTTCTCCAACCCATAATACACTTTATACAACAAGTTATCACCCAACTAAAGTCTAAAAAGAGTAAGTCATAACATAACTCGACGACTCACGGACCCTAGTACAATGGCCTTTTTTGTGTGTAAAGCTACACAATTCTCCCAATAAATAAAAAATATGATTTGTACGAGAATATGATTCTGTCAATGTCCATATCGTAATATAAAAGTCTTGGTCAAAATCAGGTTAAAAAATTCAACCTTGAGATCTGATTCTCAAATTTAGATTTTTTTTCCTTTTAAAATCAGCTTAGCCATAAGACAAAAAAACTCAAATCTTAATTTTCAGCAAAAACGAAATTTGAATTCACGTACCCTCAAATCATCTAGTTAGATTCTCTGATCTTTAGTAGAAAACCCGCCAAATTCCATTACACATATGTGATAAATCAACAAAATAAATGACAAATCAACAGATAAATACCAAAAGCGAAGTTAGAATACAGAGCCCGTGATGAAATCTCGAAAAAGTTTGAGAAAATAACCGAATGCTCCCTAATCTATATTAAAATTTCCAACTACACACTTTAATTTTGTCAATCCTTACTAATTTGTCACAATATGCTCTGAGATGAGCATGAGGTTCGCCTATTCCATCAAATAAGTTCAATTTTGGTGGCTTGAACCCATATGACACATCAATGTATGGTGAATGCATAAATCTTTATAGTTCTAAATCTCGTTGACTCGAATTTCCTAGAGATATTTCATTGATGTAGTTCTCCACTTAATGGCTCGAGTTGTTGCTCTAACTGAGCAATATATTATCCTTATTTTATGTTGGTTCTTCTTCTAAAAGCTCCTAGTACGTTTATTAGTGCTGTAACTCTTCTAATTGGGTCGACATCCCTGATATTACTCATTTTTAGAATATAGATTGATTCACCAAGTTCTATTGATCACTACAATCAACCTCAATCGAGGGATAAAAGTGAATTATTGCAAAAATTAAACGAATGAAAAAGAAATAGTTTAGGTCAGTAGAAAAGCACATTCGTATAACTACACATTCGGTTAAGTATAAAAATAATGTAAAGAAGATGCATCTTATGTACTTGGAGCCTCTTTTTGTCAAAGGTAGGCCTACTTCCATATAGGTTGATACAAATAGATCTACATTTTATCATGTTCTGCATTCAAAATAATCATGGATTTTCCGCAGAAACATAGTACATCCAAAAGGTAAGGCCGAGAGAGGCCATAAGACGGTAATAAGAGATGATATAAGGAAATACAATTAGTATGAAATAAGGATACCAAAATGGTGTTTCTGGAAAGAGGAGAGAGAATCTCAAGACCCCGTTATTTATAAAGAACACCATATGATACATATATTAAACTTAAGCGGAGCATTGATAATACCCCATGTTAATTAATTGGAAGGAACGAATGAAATATTGGTAAAGATTGACAATATTCCACATGTGTTGTCATGAAAGGGATAATAGACAAAGGCAGTGTTTTTGAGTAATACTCTACCTCTGTCAACTAGAAAAAAGAAATCACATGTTGAGGATAGGTTTGTAATGTTATTTGAATTTCCACTCTTTTTAGTCATGATTTGCCTATGTTAATACATTATTTTAAGTGCAATCTAGATTATGATTCTTGCTCTATAATCATTTATATGTTTTGACTCTTATGTAAGGTGTTTTGTGCATTGCAGAAAAATGACTCAAAAATTGACCGAGTCTATAGAAAAAGAGGTCTAAAAATCAAGCCAACAATTTTTTTGACTCTTTAGCCCAAATCCCAAGAAAAGCATAGAACCTTACCTTGCGAGTCCAAAACCAAGGTAGTGGCCATCGCAAGGCAAAGTTGGGCCCTCATGAAGTAAGGCAAGAGTACCGACCTCGCAAAAAATCTGGTATTTTCTTAGTCCAACGTGAAGGGCCTTTTAAGGTGTTTTTCAGCATATAAATACCCAAATTTATTCATTTTTTATGATTATTGAACCCAAAGAAGAAACAAAGAACGAGTGGAGGTTAAACTCTCTTGGGTTACTTCTTTATATCTTTAGTTATATTTATTTCTTATTCTTACATTGAATTCTGACTTGTACAATACGATTATGAGGAACTAAAAGTCCTCTTGTTATGGTTATGACCATTATATTTACATCTTTATCTTAATTAATGATTGTTTAGAAGAATCTAATGTTGGTGAAGATTGAAAATATTCCACATTTATCGTCATGAAAAGGATGCTAGACAAAAGTGGAGTTTTTGAGTAATACTCTACCTCTGTCAACTAGAAAAAAGAAATAAAACGCTGAGGAGAGGTTTGTAATGATATGTGAATTTTCACTCTTTTTAGTCGTGATGAGACTATGTGTATACATTGTTTTAAGGATAATCTAGCGTAGTATTCTTGATCTATAATCATTTATATGTTTTGACACTTATGTAAGGTATTTTTAGCATTGCAGAAAAAAGACTCATAAATTGAACAAGTATTTAGAAAAAGAGGTCTAAAAATCATGCCTGTAATTTTTTTTGACTCTGTAGCCCAAATCCCTAGAGAAGCATAGGACCTCACCTTTCAAGTCCAAAACCAAGGTAGTGGCCATCAAAAGGCGAAGTTAGGCCCTCATGAGGCAATGCAGGAGTATTGACCTGGCAAAAAATCGGGTAGTTTCTTAGTCCAACTTGAAGGGTCTTTTAAGGTGTTTCAAACATATAAATACCCAAATTTAATCATTTTTTTGTGAGTATTGAACCCAAAGAAGAAACAAAGCACAAGTGGAGGCTAAACTCTCTTGGCTTACTTCATTATCTCTTTAGTTAGATATTTTTCTTATTCTTATATTGAATTCTGACTTGCATAATACGATTATGAGGAACTAAAAGTCCCCTTGTCATGGCTATAACCATTATATGAACATCTTTATCTTAATTAATGATTGTTTAGATGAATCTACGATCAACGTTTTGTTCTTACAATCTTATACTCGACTATTTTATTGTTTAGATATTAATAGGATAAATGAATAATTGGTAGTTTACTCAACTATTTTATTTTTTAGCTATCAATAGAATAAATGAATAATTACTAGTTTACACAACTATTTTATTGTTTAGCTATTTATCAATAGGATAAATGGATAATTTGTACCACCTCAGAACCTAGCTGAAATAAACAACAGAAAATTTCGTGAACCATAGAAGAGTTCACGGACCATGAAAGGAAGCACGGTTCGTCGACCTGCTCGCGGTCCACACTTAACAAAGAGTGGTGGACCACAAAGTCCTTCACGGGCGGTGGATCCCCACATGAGCCGTGGAAGGGCCCATAGAAGTGAGGCGGAGGTATCAAGGCTCGAGCATTAAATAACGAAGCCCACCAAGGGCCATGGATGGGTCTGTTATCTTTAGCCAATAGCCCTTAGCCCCAAGTGAAGAACCACGGTGGCTTTCACGGTCTATGGTCCTTCACAAGGTCCGTGAAGTGGACCGTAGATGGGGTGCCAATAACCAGTAGATCGTGGCAAAGAACCACGACCCACTTGACGGGTCGTGGTCCCTTTGGCTGTCCGTCAGTGGCTCTATGGTTGACCCTCATAAGTTGTTAAGTCAGGGTCATTTTGGTGTTCTCCCCTATGCATTGGGCATTTAAAGTACATCGTTTTACACCTAAACTGCGTCATTTCACTCAGAACCTACCAAAACCTTTTTTTCTCAAATATCACCAAAACATAGAGCAAAAAGAGAAGAAAGAGGTTCCAGTTTCCGCAAGAAAATTCAACAGGTTTGCTTCAAGTTTCTGCTCTGAAATAAAAGGATTTTTTCGTATATTTTGTCACCATGTGTGTGCAATTTCATTAGTGGATTCCTTTAGTCCAGCAGGTCCCTAGAATTCAGTCAGCTCCTTGATCCTCCGTATCTTGTTTAGACATAGTGTTTCTAAAACATTGGAGTTTTGTTTGTGATTTAGCTTTGCAGTATCCCTAATCAAAATAACAGGTTTTCTTTCGAACATTTTTTTAATTCCTTGTATGAAACTCAAAACCCTAGTTTTCGTGGATTCCCTTAGTTCATGAATTACACTTGGTAGGTCAGTTAAATAGATAATCATGCTCCAGATTTCAATTGTCACATTATCAATATATAAATGTAGCATTCTCAGATTGCATGTCAGTATTTTGAGCTATTTAGTATTTTAGCTATAGTTGTGTCATACACATATTAAGTTAGGCGTAGACTTAGTACCAAGTGGAAATGGGTTCAGCGTACCCTCATAGTCCCAGAACTTCATGCCCTTGTAGGATTATAAGTCCCCTCCGATGGCATCATATTTAGTGATCACGCTAGCCATGCCTTTATAGCAGCTTCCACAGTCAAACTCTTAGTTCATTTGACCAGGCTTTCAGTATATACTTTAGCATGTTATTTTCATGATTAGTACTTGCACATTGCATTCAGAAGCAGCCATGATGGCCAAGTATCCTCATCTCTTTCCTTTCGATTGCATTTTAACTTTAGGTAAGAGTTCCTCTCCAATCTTTTAGTTTACTCTTGGATTAATTCAGTCTTTGTATCATGTTCCTTCAGTTATTCTTGTATTTTCAGCATATTTGCATGTTCTTGAAACTCGGTTCAGTTGGATATCAGTTTCTAGTACCTAGTGGTAGGGATATTAGTTTCTAGTACCACAGAAGGGTTCACGGACTGTGAAAGGAGCCACGGTCCGTCGACTGGCTCGTGGTCACACTCAGCTAAGCGTGGTAGACCATGGAACCCTTCACAGGCCGTGGATCCCAACAGGAGCCGTGGGAGGGCTCGTAGAAGTGGGCGGAGCCACCAAGCCTTAGGCATCAACACATAGAGGCCACCAAGGGCTGATGTCTCGATGACGGGCTGTGGATGGGTCCATCGTCTTGCGCCAGTAGCCCCTAGCCAAAGTGAAGAACCACGGTGGGCTTCACGGTCCGTGAACTGGATTGTAGATGGCGTGACCAGATCCTGAAGATCCTAGGAAAGAACCACGACCCACTTGAGGGGTCGTGGACCCTTTCATGGTGCGTCGGTGGTTCCGTGGTCGGCCCCTCGTCAACTTTTAAGTTAGGTTCATTTTGGTCTTTTCCCCTAGGCATTGGGCATTTAAACTACATCGTTTTACACCTAAAATACATTGTTTTACTTAGTTTAAGCTTGATAATTTAGTCAGAACTTACCAAAAACATTATTCTACAAAACTTAGAGCAAAAAGAGAAGAAAGAGGCATCGTTTTCTCAAGAGCACGCAACAGATTTGCCTCAAGTGTCAGTCCCGAAATCGAAGGATTTCTACATAGATTTTGTCACCAGGTATATGGGATTTCACTAGAGGATTCCTTTCATCAAGTAGGTCCCCAGAATTCAGTAAACTGCTTGATTCTCCACATCTTGTTTAGACCTAGGGTCTCTAAAACCTTGGAGTTTTGTTGTGATTTAGTTGTTGTAGTATCCCTAATTGACATAACAAGTTGTTTTTTGGAACGTTTTTAAATTTCGTTGATGAAACTCAGAACCCTTATTTTTATAGATTCCCTTAGTTCATGAATTATACTTGCTAGGTCAGTTAAACATATAATCATGTTCCAGATTTTGAATGTCACATTATCAGTATATAAATGTTGAATTCTCAGATTGCATACCTGTATTTTAAGCTATTCAATATTTTAGTTACAGTTGTGTCATATACATATTCAGTTGGGAGTAGACTTAGCATCGAGTGGACTAGGGTTTAGCTTACCCTCATAGTCACTACGCGCCACCATAAGATTATAAGTCTTTTTTGTTGGGCATCAGATTTAGTGATCACGCAAACCATGCCTTTATACCCCTATCAAGGTATATTGGGTCCTTTCTATGGGGCATATACATCATACTCCACGTTTAGCTCATGTGTTTTTATGTCGGATAACAGTATTTCCCACAGTCACATTCTTAGTCCATATGACCAGGTTTTTAGTATATACTTCAGCATTCAGTTTAACATGTTATTTTTATGATTAGTACTTGGTCATTGTATTTAGTTTAGCTTTTCAGTTAGTTTCAGTATTTAAATTCTTGCTTAGTTTATGTCATTGCTCAGTTATGCTTTGTTAAGCATAATATATATATCTTGTAGGCTCAGTACATTTCAAGTACCGACGCATACTCTGCGCTACATCCTTTCATGATGTAGTTTTAGGTACTTAGCATCCATATCGCGCTTAGGTCGATTCTCGGTTCGCATTTCAGCAACTCCAGTGGTGAGTCCTCATACTTTGAGGACAATAAACATGCTTTTCATTCTAGTCTTTTTATTCATTTTTTAGTTTTGTTAGAGATAGTTGGGGGGCATATCCCAGCAACTCAACTCAGTTAGAGGCTTTTCATACATAGTAATAAAATCACCTTTTATTGATGAGTTTATATTTAAGTTATTATTAAATTCTTAGTATGTTTTATACATTCAGATTAAATGGGTATGCCCCATTTTCCCAGATATATATTGTTTAGCTTCCACATAGTATTTGTCTTATTCAGTGTTTTTAGTAAGCTTATGATATGCCAGACATAGCATTAACTTGGGGTCACTCGTGATCCTAGATCACGTGTTACGTCAAGGGGGTAGCCTCTGGGAGTGACATAATTACTAGTGAAACTGGACAAAAAAATTTAGGAATAAAATGTAGCTTAGGGGGACTAGGGTGTGTATACAGATGAATTAGAGGCTAGGATGAAAACGTACCTAGTTTGCCCAGTTTGGGTCAAATAAAAGAAGAAATATAAATGCATTTGAAATGGTTTACCACATTCTTGCTCAATGATATAGGTGTGAGGCCAATCTGGATAAGTGATGATATGGCTCCAAAGACCATGATTATGTTATCAACATTACCCCATGAATTAATAATTCAGTTTATATCTTATTCATACTTAACAACAATAAATAGATATGGTTTGATTATACGAGCGCCATAGCCCTATGTTTTATATTCTTAGTGAACAACCTCTGTATGTTTACTTTTATTACCCTCATGCTTTAGTATAATCAGTAGTTTAATCAATACCCTTTAAAATATCAATATTAGATAGCTTGAGTAAATAATTAGAAGCTATTTTAATTTTGTAAATAGTTAATCACAAGTTTTTGTGGGTTCCATATCCATCTATTTGAGTCACTTTATTACTTGTACGATCTCGTATACTTGAGTGTGCAGTAAGAAGCAACAATTTGATAGTACTCCATGCCCGTTTGATTAGAAAGATGCCATACATAGGTGGAATTTTAATATTACTCTACATTTGTTTACTTGAAAAAGGCATTGAATGAAGGTAGAAATTTAGCATTTGGGTTGACTTTGGTCAACATTCGGGGTTCGGATGATCGGATCAGAATTTTGAGAGCTCCGTTAGATTCGGGCAAAGATTTTAGGCTAGGTGAGGTCGTCGTTGATTTTAGGCCCATGTAGGATCATTCATTCTTGAATGATGCTAATAACTTACTTTGTGTTCTATAGTTGTCCAAGACACCATAAAATCACCATATTAACTTCCACTTCACTTTATCTATTAACTGAGGCACTTACAAATTGGTCAACTCTCTGAATTTCCAAAAAAGAATTAACAAAGTTTCCTTTATAAATAGGCCTATCGTAACCTGTTGTCTAACTAGGATATATACACATACACTTAACAGAGTGTCACAACAATTTCAACACTTTAACAATCATAAACAGGAGTCCACTTGACCTTTTACTCACAGTAATGAATACTGACGCTTACCTTATACCCTACAAATGGAAGTTGCATCTGTGAAAGACTCTGAAATCATAAGCATACATTATGTACCTTAACATATCATGTAGGAATCAAATAGTAACGTAAATGCAAAAGAGACGAATGATTATATTAAAGAGACACAGAGTTTAAGAACCTTCTGGTTGTTCTTGGAACATGTATAGATACTTAGATTTCATATCCGCTCCCACTTCCCAAGTAGCCTCTTTTATGTTCTGCTTCCTCTAAAGTATTTTGAATGAAGCTATGTCTCTATTCCTTAACTTCCTGACTTATCTGTCCAATAAAGCCACAGAGACTTCCTCAAATGATAAGTCTTTTGTAATCCCAATATCATCTCTAGGGATGACATGTGAAGGTTCACCTAAACATTTGAATAACATAAACACATGGAAAACTAGGTGTACCATAGAACCTTGGAGATAATTCTACCTCATAGGAAATTGGTCAATCTTACATATAACTCTATGATGCCCAATATACCTAGGACTTAGCATACCTTTTTTTCTGAATCGCATAACGCCTTTCATAGGTGACACCTTTAAAAATACCAAAACATCAATATTAAACTCCATATCCTACACCACACATATGTATATAACTTTTCTAAACTCTGAGTAGTCTTCAACCGCCCTCGTATCAACTTAACCTTTTCAACGACTTGATAGACTGGATCTGGTCCTAGTTTCTGCATGTCGCTACTTTAAACCAACCAATATGTGATCTACATTGGCTCCCATATAAAGCTTCAAGTGGAGCCATGTCTATTTTTGAGTAATAGTTGTTATTATATGCAAATTCTATTAACGGAAAATAATCATAATAATGTCCAACACACATGCTCTTACCATGTCTTCGATCATTTGAATAGTGCACTCGGCTTGGCCATCTGTTTATGTATGAAATGCAGTGCTAAGACTCACTTGTGTGCTTAAGCTTCTTTGAAAATGATCTCTAATAATAATTTGTAAACTTGGCACCTCTATAAGAAATAATGGACACTGGTCCCATGTTAATAAACAATCTCCCTTAAATACAGCTTGGCATAGTCTTCATCTGTGTTGGTGGACTTAACAGGTAGGAAGTGGGATGATTTTTTCAAACGATCAACTATCACACATATGGAGTCATGTTTATGAGAAGTACAAGGCAAACTTGTGATGAAGTCCTTATTAATAGCCTCCCATTTCCATACTGGAATACTTATGGTCTAAGCTGGAGCACTGGATCTTTGATGCTATACTTTCATTTGCTGGAAATTGGAGCATTTTGCTACATATTCTACAATATCTTTCTTCATATGATGCCACTATTAGACCTCTTTAAGATCATGGTACATCTTCGTAATGATGGGATGAATTAAATAGCGGGAGTAATGTTCCTTAACCATAAGCTGTTGTCTCAGCCCATATACATTAGGTAAGCATAATCTACCTCGAGATGTCAAATTGCACTCACCTAATAGCTCAAATGTTGTAACTCGATGTTGCCAAAATCCCTCTTTGTACCGGTGAAATAAGGGATCATCATATTGTCCTTCTTTTGCAGATGTCACCCCTGAAGGCTCGGCCATATTCAATGCCACAGTAGCACCAACCTCAGAATCCATAAGTCGAACTCCCAGGCTGACTAGTTTAAGGACATATATGGCCAATTCACGTTGGGTAGGTGACATATATGCCAAGCTATCTATAGATAGTCGACTGAGAGCATATGCTACAGTGTTACATTTACCTGGATGGTAGAGAATTTCGATATTGTAGTCCTTTAAAAATTCTAGCCACCTCCTCTATCTGAGGTTCAATTATTCCTGCTTAAATAAATATTGAAAGCTCTTATGATCTGTAAAGATATCAATATGTACTCCATATAGATAGTGGGGTCATATTTTAACCGTAAATACCACAGATGCAAGTTCTAAACCGTGAGTGAGATAATTTTGTTCATGCTTCTTCAATTGTTCCGAGGCATATTCTATAACGCCTTCTAGTAATGCTACTACTGATCTTGTAGTCAGAGTATCCTCTGAATGTCCACCCTGATGCTTCTATGGAAACCACATGGCCTAAAAAGGCAATCGAGTTCATCCAAAATTCGCACTTAGAAAATTTACATATAATTGGTGTTCTCTAAGTATCTATAGCACTGATCTAAGATTATTTGAATGCTCTGCTTCATCACATGAATACACTAGAAATTCCGATGTTAATACAATCACATACAGATCAATTAAGGGCTTGAAAATTCTATCCATCTTGTCACTTTATTCAACTACCTGTTATCTATAAACATTCACAATGTACCATCGTTCTTATGTACAAACAACACTGGTGCACCCCAAGGAGATATACATGGTCAGATAAAACCTTTATCAAGCAAGTCTTTCAAATGCTCTTTTAACTCCTTCAACTTCGCAAGTGCCATTCTATAAAGTGGAATTGCTTTTCGCTAAGTACCGAGATCCACATCAATACCAAAGTTAATTTCTCTAGGGGGGGAGGTAATCCTAGAAGTTCCTAAGGAAACACATCCGCATATTAATTCATCACTGGTACTGAGTGAAGAGGTGACATATGCTTCTAAGACTCAAGGTCTCTTGCTCGAGCTAGGAGATATAAGAACCCTTTTGCAATAAGCTTTTGTACCTTACGAAAAGAAAAATACATTCCTCTAGGCATCATAGCATTATCCTTCCACTCTAGTACAGGATCTCCTACAAAATGGAATCAGGCAATCTTGTCTTGGCAATTAATAGTAGCATAACAACAAGATAACCAATCCATGCCCATGATAACATCAAATTCGGCAATTTCCATTTCAATCTAGTTAGCTAATATATCCTGGCCACATATTGTCACTATAAAATCATAATAGACCCACCTTGCTATGATAGACTCTCCTATTTGAGTTGATACTACAGATAGTTTAAATAATACCTATAGTTGTATAATAATTTTTTTAGCAACAAATGGAGTAATATATGATTGAATAGCTCCTGGGTCTATCAAATCATATACATCGTGCGAGAAAAAAAATAACGCACATCTAACCACCTTTAGGGACGCCTCTAAATCTTGTCAACTCGCTAATCGATATAAATAGATCGGGTCGGTGCTCGAACTGGTTCCTCTACCTCTACCAGATCTTCTATTTGATGGTGTATGGAGACTGGGGGAAGAGGAAGATGCTGATGATGAAGAGGTTGCTATAGACCTTGTAGGTTGTGATCTATCACCCTTATTTTTATCTCTGAGTTGCGGGCAATATCTGTCACGACCCCGACGGTCGTGATTGGCACCCAAACTAACCCTCCGGTAGGAGAACTATTTATACTAATTAGCTAATCAACATAATCAAAATATTAAGGCATTTAAGTTACTGAAGCAAGTTAAATGCTACGGAAAGAATAAAGTTCACATAAACTCCAAACAAAAGTCTAATAATAATACACTAACATTGAAGAAGTAATGCCTAGAACCTGAAAGTCAATCTACCAAAACATCGATAGATCAGCCATAATTCTAAACAAGAAGGGATGCAATGAATTAATTAACTAACTAGAAAGTCCAAGTCTAAAATGTGGACATAGTCGGAAGGAGAACTCATGGAAGCCCGAAAGAATTGGCTCACCCTTGAATTAGAACGACGATCACTGATCTTCTAAGCGAGATCTGTCAATAGTCGCCTGAACATGCCCTGTACTCAACAAAGAAAGAGCAATTGCAGTATCAGTACACAATCAAAGTGTACTAGTAGGATCACGCGGCTATCCCACTAAGTGCAACATACATAAGCCGTTATAATAATATAATCACATACATATATCGAACATATACAATATTATCAACATTTGCGAACAAGGTACAGTTTCACATGTCTCAAGATACACAATTATGTCTAATAATTGGTACTCTAATGGAACCCAAACACAAACTATTAGCATACCGGAACGTGGTACCCGATCTAATTTTTTGCTGAAACGTGACAACCGATCCCATATTTTTGCCCGAACGTGGCAACCGATCCTTTCAACAAGCCACAATCACAATCACAATCACAAAGTAGATTCTCATAATCATACAATCAAGTCATGATTTATGGCATTCATCATTCATATATCCTCATTTACAATCAATGTGATCAATAATATAATATTCACATGCATACATGTATCATAATGCAGCAAAAACAAACATACATCACACAATCATAGAATCACAACCATCACCTACCTAGAAAAAAGCTTGAATCTCCTAAGAAACTTGGTTCTTCCCTTTCCGAATTCGTTCCGCTTGTTCTTGGTCTACAAACAATCATAATGACACGGAAATCAATAAACAATCACTAATTACTTGAATTACAAACAATTCTATCAACTCTATATCATACCCATGATCTCATTATCCAAATTAGGGCTTTTCCCACCATATTTCTCATATCAATACACCTCCATATCGATAATTACCGATTAGTTTACGTTCTACATATCAAAAAACATATTCGGAGAGTTAAAATCTTACCTTTAGCCTCAAGAATGGTAGAAAACTATCAAGTAAATCCCTAGGTTCATTCCTTAGCTCACAAGTTTGAAAATTGCAGAATAAAGATGTTTTGGGGTTTATTTTCGACGTTAAGTCGCGTCTGTCCCTCTCTGGCGGTACTACCCCGCTATAGCGGCCCCGCCATAGCAGCACACATTCTTGATGTAGCGGCTTGCACAGAACAATGAGCTCAATTAATAATTCCAATACCCCCATTTCACAACACACCTTCAACGAACGACATTCAGAAAATATCGTTCACGGTAAGATCAACTCTAGGAGTTCTATTCATTCGAATTTAATTCCGTAAAGTCATACGGGTTCCTGAATGACTTATCTATCTACTCATATAATCAAATTCATAACTAGATCACCCAATTGTTACGAGATTTCCCTAGACGTTAATTTCCCAATTTCCTCCAAATCTAGGCTAGGTTGGGAAAATTCCAAGTTACAACGAAAAAGTTTTCCGACCCAAAAAAATTTCCCCAATAACTTTTCTATAACGATGGAACCCGGTCGTTACAATAGATACCAATTTACGCATCACTCGTCCCCAAGTGACAAACTTAGGAAAAATAGGCTAAGGAAGGAATGGAGTAGTACTTGAATCTACGAACAATTGGGGACACTTGTCTTCCATGTCCTTGTCGGTTTCCCAAGTAGCTTCCTCAACGGTATGATGCTTCCATTGAACTTTCACGGACATAATTTCCTAGGTCCTCAACTTCCGGACATCACGATCAAGAATTGCAATCGGTTCCTCCTCATATTGGATGTCTTTGTCTAACACAATTGAGTCTGAGTTAATGGTATAATCCCCGTCACCATGATACATCTTCAACATAGACACATGAAATACCAGATGAACTCCTGATAGGTTAGGAGGTAAAGCCAATTTCTATGCTACCGGTCATACACATTCAAGAAGCTCAAAGGGACCAATGTATCGCGAACTTAGCTTGCCCTTCTTGTCAAACCTCATTACCCCTTTCATTGGTGATACCTTAAAGAGAACATTCTCACAAGTTTGAAATGCCACATCTCTTACCTTATGATCCGCATACTTCTTCAACCTAGTCTGGGCTGCTAAAAGCTTAGGTTGAATACTCATTACCTTATCTTGAGCATCCTTCACCAAATCAACCCCCAATTGTTTCACAAATCCCGCCTCGAACCATCCTATAGGTGATCTACATCCCCTCCTATATAATGCCTCAAATGGTGCCATATCAATGCTGGAATGATAACTATTATTATAAGAGAACTCACACAAGTGTAAAAACTTATCCCAATGTCCTCCAAAATCAATCACACATGACCTCAACATGTCTTCTAACACATGAATGGTCCTTTCTAATTGTCCGTCCATCTGTGGAAGGAAAGCGGTACTAAGAGTGAGTTGTGTACCTAATTCGTCATGTAATTTCCTCCAAAACTTGGAAGTGAATTGCATTCCACGATCTGAGATGATAGAAAGGGTCACCCCATGCAACCTCACTATCTATTTCACATACACCTTCTCAAATTGTTCAGCATTATAATCTACCTTTACCGAAATAAAATGGGCTGACTTAGTCAATCTATCAACCACTACCCAAATAGAATCAAACTTCCCCAATGTTTTGGGAACACCAACCATAAAATCCATGGCTATTCTTTCCCACTTCCATTACGAAATTGGCATTATTTGAAGCAAACCTATAGACCCTTGATGTTCATACTTCAATTGTTGACTATTTTGATACTTAGCCACAAACTTCGCTATATCCTTCTTCATGCCCGGCCACCAATAAATTAGCTTCAAATCTCGGTACATCTTGGGCACACCCGGATGAATGGAATATTGCGAACCATGGAATTCTATCAACAACTTTTGAATATAATCATCAACTCGAGGAACATAAATTCTCCCCTTACAACTAAGCAAACCTTCCGCATCAAGAGTGGTCTCTTGTGCCTTACCAATCTCAGTCTTTTTCTTAAGTTCATTCAAATTTTCATTCTCAAATTGCTTGGCCTTGATCTCTTCCATAAACGTGGTCTTTATTTCAATGTTAGCTAACACCTCACATTTTTCTGAGATGCCCAATTGTATGAATTTATACTCCAAGGTCTGAATTTCCTTAGACAGAGGCCATCTAGTTACACTCAAGCAAGCTAAATTACCCATACTTACCACATTTTGACTCAAAGAGTCTACCACTACATTAGCCTTACCTGGATGGTATTGAATGGTCACATCATAATCCTTGAGTAGTTCCATCCACCTCTCCTGTCTCAAATTCAGATCCTTTTGAGTTAACACATGTTGTAAGCAACGATGATTAGTAAATACCTCACACTTGACAACATAAAGGTAATGTCACCTGATACGCTCAAATTACACCTCCTTTCAGAAGCATAAGCGATCGTTATCAAGTAAAGAACCCAACTTGTAGGTTGGGATCGATCCCACGAGGAAAATGGTTTAGACTTTACTTTTAACCAACAATTATATTCAATTAGTCAAATTATTTCCAGAAACAGGTAATAAAAAGGGGGGTTGTGCTTATGTGAAACGAATAGCAAGACTTTATATTGTAATCAGTAATTAGATTCAACTTTGGTTGTTATCAAGATAAGAGAAATAACTAGGGTACACGTGTTCCCCATAATCTCATAACGCAGTAATCCTAGTAATAGCAATCCTTTTCTAGTGTATTACATGCAAAGTGATAAGTTAGGTATCTCTAAATCCTTGGTCCGGCATCTAGAGAATTTCACCCCGCACCTTGGTCCGTCTACGTGTGTATAATTTATTAACCCTTACCTTTACCTCATATTAGACATCATAATCGATGTTTGGCTTAGTTATTACTTCGCACCAATCGACACTAGCCTATTAGATAGTATCACACTAGATCTATGTTGATAATTCTTTTCTTGTTAATTACCTCATTGGTCCGGCAAGTAGTAACAAGGCGAGTTCTAACGTTGGCCATCGTTAAAAAGACTTTTAAACGAAAGAATTATCAATGCATGCAAAATACTAGTCAAGAATTGCTTATTTACTATTCATACCTTGTTAATCGATCATGGTTCCCACAACCCTAGTTGTGGATTTAGTTACTCATATTAGCAAGAACACAATTCATAATTGTAGATGGAGAAATCATGAACTTACGTAAAGAGAATAATAAACCCAGAGAATTAACTTGAATTGCAAAGCCAAAATCTTCAAAAAATGAACTTGGGAAATCAATAATTGCTAGGTTTGCAAAATAATCTCCAAAGTTACAAAGCAAAAATAGAATAATAGTGTCTAACCCCCAAAAACGAGGTTTACATGTCCTATTTATAGAAAACAAATCCTAAATAAAAAAAAGAAACAAATTAAGGAAAGTTTTGTTCAGGAACGCGTCTTCGATCCACGAGACTGACTTACGGACCGTCGATTGATCTACGGTCCGTAAGTCCCTTCCGTCACTCGGGACTTAGAAATATTTCTGCATAAAAAAATCAGCTTCTCTGAAGCAAACGACAGACCAGCAGCACGGACCGTAGATCGACCTACGGTCCGTCAATCCCTTCCATAGCTCCATACTTAGCATCTTCAAAAATCAGGTACTGGAACCCTCGCAGTCTCATTCTACGGATCAACAGTACGGTCCGTCTACGGACCGTCAATGGGCACCGTGGTTCCACACTTGGTCAGATTTCCCTGATTTGTCCTCAACACATTCCTGCTGATCTACAGTCATCACCTACAGACCGTGAATGGACCTACGGTCCGTAGATGACCTCCGTGGATGCCTTTTTCATGCATTTCCTTCAGCTGTCTCTAAACTTCCGTGCCTGAACACCTTTCCTGCAAAACATGATAAAATACATAAAAACCAATATAAAAAGGCCCTAGACACACACAACTTGTAAGTGAAATGTATTAGAAATACCGTAAACTCACGGTATATCAACACCCTCAACTTAAATTCGTTGTTTGTCCTCAAGCGACACACTAGAACTCTAAACGACACTTGTATAGAAGCAAGCATTTCTACTCAAGCAATCATATGGCTCTCTACCTCCTCATTGTTCGGGTGCACATTCGTGTTCTTAGACTCGATAAGCCAACTCATATGGATCCCATCATGACACAGACCAACCAACTGACACACAACAGACACCTTCTCACTGTCACCCAGATACCAACTTTCCAACAATGAAACTAGTGCCCTTACTTCAAACGAAATCCTCTTTTAGTAAAAATTTGATTTCATTCATGGTACAAGGATTTATTCAACACTCACGCTCAGAAGTAATTTCAAATACAGTTCGTGCTTACTGCCATAAGCTTGCCCTTATTTTCACTGCTCAGACTCTTCAAACTAGACTCCAGGATCACTATAGGACTTTATTGGCTTGTAACGTAGGCTCAGGGTCAGGTGTGGTACATTTGGGTACTGTTTAGTGACTTTCTGCCCTCCTTGTCATTACACTAGGCTTTTAACCTCTTTTTGCCCTATTTTTGTCATATTATTTCTTTACCGCTTTCCCTTGATTTTCTTCAACCACGGAAGTGACTTTAAACTTTGTAGCTCAATTCCTTTTTATTTAATTGCTCCTTTCTCGTTGAATAATTCACATCCTTTTCTTACGTTTCCCCCAAATTTATTTATTTATTTATTTTTTATTTTTTTTATTTTTATTTTTTCATTTTTTTTTTACTCTTTTCATCCCCATTTTTCTTTCAGTTTCCTCTCTCATAGCCACCCTCAACTTATGGATTTTCCGTTAGTTGAGGTTCACAATACCCGATGTCAAGTCAGGGCCAAGATTGAAGTTATTTTTTTACATTAGCCACCCTCAACTTAGGCTTTTGGCCTGAGTCAAAGTGCACATGTCCAAGGAGGGACCGGGGCCAACATAGTAGATTATGGGAAGGTGAGTTCGGGGTTTTAGAAAGAAATGGTTTATTTTTAGGCTCAAAGTTGGATCAAAGGGAACAGTTATTTCATTTGGTTGAATCCTTCTAGGCAATTTATGGGTTTTTCAGAACAATGGCCTATGATCACTTCCTATCCTCTAGATTGAATTGTCTTAGCAGGACTAACCGGGCAAGTTCTAGTTTTGCACAAAACTGTTTGAACAGTCAACGATTCTCACCCACTCTTGGCACAAGTTTCATTATCAGATTATCAGACTACCCAGTTCAAGTTTCAGGTTTAATCATGCAATCAAGTCGATTTTTACTATGTCATACTCAGAGCTAACACAATCAGCAACTCGTAGCCTACTTGTAGCATACAACCCAGAAACTGACGGGTATAATTTTTTTTCTAAGCCATGCCATCATGCTTCGTTCTGTATCATGCTTCTACACATACAATCCTAAAACATGCCGGTTCAACAAAAATTAAACAGTCTCTTGGGGTAAAAGAACACAGGCAAGAAAACCCCAAGAGAGGATACATGGGTTGGGTTACTCAGGCTTCGCCCTATCACTCACGATCCATTTACCCCACCCCCAACAAAAATAGATGCAATTGCCCTCAATTGCATACATAGACAGTAAAAGTGAATGGATTTGAGTGAAGCAAACCTGTGGCGCTAAGCGCCGGTGAATAATCAACAAGCAAGGGGATCCGGTTTCCCGGAGCCCTCTGGAACATCAGTGGGGGCACCCTCAGTAGTGCCCACCTCAGCACTCCTACCATCCTCAGTAGTGCGCTCTATCAAACGCGCCGCACCATCAGTGGTGCACTCGACGAATCCCAAATTAGGCTGATCCACTGCAACCGGAGCAGAGCTCGATGCCTCTGCAGCTCTCTCATGCACCCTCTGCTGGCGTAACTCTTCATCTGCAATCGAGGCCCTCCTTCTCCTGTCGGCGCTGTCTTTTCTGAGATTTCTCTTCCTCCATGCGATGGCAACGGTGTCGCTTGCCCTTGGCATGGGTCGGTGCAGGCCCCTCCTCGGCGATGCCACTGAATAGAGCATCTAGCACTGTATCATCAGCCAGTGCAGTAGGAGCCGCCGGAGTCTCAACTGAAGGTGCAGCAAGAATGGCATCCACATCAGTCCGGAGGCTGGCTATGTCAGCCTGCAAAGCAGATAAGTCTGTGGCCGAAACTGATCGCTCGAGGACTCGCAACTCAAAGGCATCAAGCCGCTTATTAACCGCCAGGACCTTACGGTCCATCATCCCCTCCATCCTGCGCTCCAATCTAGCCTCGGACTCGGCAATTGACTTTTGCATCCAAGGCTGGATGTGATGCAGCAGTGTGGCCATCTGCGCCTCTAACTTTTGTCATCTAGCCATCGGGACAACCGTTGCGCCTAACGGTGGTGTAGACCGGGAAGAACTAGGGGCAACACTAGCTGCCTGAGAAAAGGAGCCTGGGACAGTGTCGGTGTGGTCTGGGATAATAGGGTCACCGCCCTGTGCCTGCCCCACAGTGTCTGCAAGATCGGAGCTCAAGGGGGGTACCTCAATCTGGGGCTCTCTGCGAGGTGCTGCCACATTCACGTCATCCCGAATAAGGCCGATGTCTAATGCCCCTGTAGGGTGGTCTAGCCTGTCACAATGCCAGATCGGCACTCCAGAGTCCCTGCACAAGTGAAATATCAGACAGGGGAAAGGGTAAGTAGTGGAGGTCCTGAAAGCTCTCTCGTGGATCTCTGCCAGCAGCATTCGGGCAAAGTCGATCTCTACTCCCGCCACCAATGCAGCAACCATCACCGCTCTGTCCCAAGTGACCTGATTGTCAGCCTTTGTGGGCGACACTCTGTTGCATACCAATAGCCAGAAGAATTTTGCGGCGAAGTTCAATGTGGCCTTCCGGATGCCCAACCGTGGAGCAGCGACCCATTTTGCACGCTCGCCATCTGCAGCAATGTACCTGGCCAGCCATAGTATCACAGCCTCTCGCTGCTCAG